>NC_090387.1:20936269-21236288 GCF_036365525.1 Heterodontus francisci | reverse complement strand
TTTTATGGTGTAGAATGTTCCATAGAATGTATTTAATATTGTTTGTGCAGGAGAACTTTTTATACAACATTTTGATATTTCAGCATGTATTATGGATAGGTGATTTCATACTATAAGGACTGTTTTTTATGCTATTTTGGAAATGCCACAAAGGACATGTTTTAGTGAATGTTAATTGAGGGGAAGTTTTTAATTTGTTTCTGTATCAAACAGATATCATTCCAACTGATTATTTCATATAGATTTAGAGTGAAATGTATGTTGTAGAAATGGAAGTGAATTGTCCAGTTCTGATAAAAGGTCATTGGCCTGAAATGTTAACTCTGTTTCTCCTTCCACAGATGCTGCCTAACCTGCTGCTTGTTTCCAGTATTTTCTGTTTTTATTTCAGATTTCCAGCTTCTGCAGTATTGTGCTTTTATTAATTGTCGATGACAGAGAGAAACCCTTAAGCAATGATGTGATATACGAGTGCTATTGTTACACCAAAGACTAGTTTTGTTACGGAAAGTAATGTAGATATTAGGTTTTTATGTAGTTAGAATATTTTATCGTGGTAAACGAGAAATAAACACGTCAATGGGATAAAATTTGACACACAGTTATTTTTGGGAAATACATTATGGTTGTTACAAAGAAAATCAACCGGTAAATTCTCGGAGATTGAAAAAAAACACCCACAAATGCAGGAAATTGATATGAGAACAGAAAATACTGGAATAACAATTCCGTCAGCTTCTGTAAAGAGAAGAAAATGGATTAACATGTCAAATGCCAGAATGGTCTAGCAGTAAAGCATTGTCGGGCTCTTAAATTATGTCTCATGCCTGGCAATGTGATCTTCGTGCTGGGATGATGATTGTGTCAGAAGATCCATGGAATGCAATGAAGGTTCATTAACTCAGACATTTCATGACCAAGCTGTTTAATATTGGAACAGTTTCAAGACTGTTAAGTTGCCTGTTTATTAGTATTGTTTCACAGACCTATTGTTCATTAAGTATATCTTGTCAGAGAAGCCTAAAGGATTGAAATTGTCAGAAATGATTCTATCTTTACAATAGAAGCTTTTTACATTTTTACAGTGCAGGTAATTGTTACTTTAAAAGCCTATAGTACAAATTTCACTTATATTTTGGGTGTGCTATTACTGCCAATTTTGCATTAACACATTGAGGGTTTGCATCGATGTAAAAGTGAAAGTGTAACTCAGCAGTGAGGCCCCAGTTTGACTCCCAACTGCACTAAATCCAAGTTGTGCAATGCCCCCACCCCACCACCAAACCATCCTCCAACCCCCTGCTCCCCCACCAGCCAAGTAAGAGGACATCTCACTAACCTAACTAAACTGAGTTTACACTAACTGTGGTATGACTGATGGTGGCCTGGTGGTAATGTCACTAAGCTAGTAATCTAGAAGCCTTGGCTAATGCCCTGGGGACATGGATTCAAATCCCACAATGGCACCTGGTGGAATTTAAATTCAGCTAAAGCTAGTCTCAGTAATGGTGCCATGAAGCTATCAACAATTGTTGTAAAAACCTATCTGGTTCACTAATGCCATTTAGGGAAGGAAATCTGCTGTCATTACCTGGTCTGGACTACATGTGACTCCAGACCCACAGCAATATGGTTGACTTTTAACTGCTCTCTGAAATAGCCTAGTTGTCAAGGGCAATTAGGAATGGACAACAAATTAAAGAATTTAAAAATAATTCTATGCAAAATTGCAATTTAAAAATGGTCCATTGGAATGCATGGCAATTTTACAAGCAAATATTTCAATCTGTTTGTTTTAGGAAAAGGTAGTTCCACCCACCTACTCTCTCCCAACATCATACAGCACATTTGTCATCAACCTCAGCTATACATAGTCAGCAGTATAACTCCATTCTGCTCGCTGCACAACACACTTCATAGACACTGGCTGCAGCATAACGCAATACAGGATGCTCTAAAAACAAAACAAAAGCATTACAACAGAGGTGTATAAGGTTTATTATTATATATTATTATAAACCAGTTGTGATTCATTTACTGTAATCATTCAACAATAGCAGCAACTTACATTTATGTAGCACCTTTGATGTAATAAAACATACCAAAGCACTTCACAGGACTATAATCAGATAAAAATTGACACTGAATTGAAGAAGGATATTGGAAGAAAAACCAACACTACACACTTACCTTGATTCTCCGGGGCAGGCAGCGCCGCAGGCCACTATTTGCATGGCCTACATGTCATTCTTCATTGACATCTAGAAGCGACACCAAGTGAATGAATTTCTTCCCCTATTAGTTTTAAGGAGTGTTTTAAAAGGAGGAGAGAGTGGTAGAGAGGCAGAGAGTGAATGCTAGAGCTTTGAAATAAAACGGAATGTGATAGAAATACTCAGCAGGTCTGGTAGCATCTGTGGGGGGAGAAACAGAGTTAACCTTTCAGATCGATGACCTTCTAGAGCTTTGGGCCTAGACAGATAAAGGCATACCATCTCTGGTGGGGCAAAGGAAGTGGGGGATCTACAATAGGCTAGAGTTGAATGAACACAGAATTCTTGGAGGGTCGTGGGGTTGGAGGAGGTCATGGTGAGATTATAAACCTGGAAATTGGAATGACAAAAAGGTTCACATCGGTGGTAATTGAGTGCTAATGGACAACAGTTTGGTGAGTGCATTGTGCAAATGCCACCAGATTTCCCATTGTCCCACCATTATTGTATGAACATTAATGTAGCTGTACCATACTGCACTTGTTATGCTCATTATTTGGAGGGTTGATGATTAGGGGCAAGCCCACATATTCCAGTCTCACGTGTCATGACTCAGAAGTGAATTGCTGCAGTTTCACAGAGTTTGCATAGACAGGAAGTTCATTAATATGGGGATTGCTTTCAGTGCTCCCTGTGGAGGAAAATGAGCAGAAGAAATGTTGAATGGCATGAAAGATATACTGTTCAGACACTGATATGCCACTCATTGCAACTGCAGCTCAGGCACAGTTAGGATTGAAGAGCACTGCCTGCAGAGGCTGGAGTCAGGTTAGGGAAACAATTGTAGAACTGTTATCATCTGCTTCAGGAAGACCTGCATACAAATTCAAATTTAGGGACAGTGCTGCCAATGACTGTCAATGATCATGGAGCTCAATCTTTGTTGCTTTAGTTTCTTCTAGGTTAGCCCAGGTTGGCATCCTTCCATTGACGAAAGATGATGGACATGCAGCAAACAACCTGTTTAGGTGGGGTGTCTTCTCTTGACGCACCTTTGCTGATGGCTGTGAAGGCCAATCCTTGAGAGGCAGGTTCTGCCACAAGTGCTACACATGAAGCTGCCAAGTGATGCAATGAGTTGTTGTTTTTGATGTTGATGCCTGTTACCAAGCTGCTGTAGCAACTGGTCGTCGTGGTAATGCATACCAGTCCACAGGATGTGTCGCCATTTTACAGGTAACAGCTAGCACAGGTAACATCAGTAATATTAACTAATATGCTGTAAATGTGAAACTTTGCACTTCAACCCTTGCCATTGTTGTTATTTTGTAATAAATTTTGATTGGTTAGGGTGGTTGAATGCTTTATTTTAAAGGGATTGATGTATTTCTCACATTGAACAAATGATAAACACAGCAGAAAGATGAAATTCTTGGAATGACTGTACCCATTATTCAAGTACCTGTGACTTGTTAAACACTCTGCTTAATCATTATCTTTAGTGTTGGTCTGGCCTCAATGAAACAGATTCTGTGGTTAATAAAAGAGTAAAGAAACAAGCTGAATCCCACGCCTAATTGAGATTGAGAGAGAGAGCGAGAGAGAGGAGCTCCAATATACTAAAAGAAAGGTAATCGTATACTTGCATATGCAAAATGCATAATATTTGTGTTGAATCATATAGTTTTTTAGTAGCAAATGGAAATGCCTTCTCCCCACCATGACACATAGATACATCAAACAGTTGCTTTATTGAGGAGAGCCAGCACCTTCAGTTTTCCAACTGACCCAACAATAAAACACTGTTAAAGCTGACCAACTCCACTGATTTTTGCCTTTTCTAAAGTCCAGGGGGTGATTTGTGCCCCTAGTCATTATGCAAACATGCCAACTTAGAAAACTAGCAATAGTTGCCAACCCAAACAGCCCTTCATGCAGGCCTATTAAATTTAGCTGGCTACACAGCGGGACACAGATTTGTCACAAATTAAACTGCAGGCATGCCCCACATTCCATTATTTGCTTTTAGCAGATTGAGGTAAAAATTATGGGGATTTTTTCTCATTTCTGGCAGAGAAATTATGGACTATTTGGATATTCATATGGTGCTGTTAAATCTATCTATCATGTGGTTTCAAAACAGTCATCACCTGAGCCATTCTTCCTCCTCTCCCCAATTTACGAGGCACTTTTCTCCTTCCCCCGCATTACTTAATTCATACGAGTGGGTGACTTTTCATTTTTATCACCAAGCGGAAAATGAATGTCAGTGCATCGGTCGCCCGGCTTCACTAAAAAAGTAAAAGGGGTGGCTGATCCATCACCAATTGTTTTACACCTGGTGGTGAACATGAAAATTCATCCCTTGATATCTTCTCTCTCTTTCCCTGTTGCCCTCCAACCCTGCCAAGGTTAGTTGCGTTTTTGGCACTGCCTTTATCTTGTCAGCAATTTGCCCCCCAATTTACTGGGCTGATTATTTTCAGAGAGGATGCCCTTCTGTAGCAAAAATGACAATCCTCCTTTTGCTCGCTTCCAGAATAACTGCCTCCATCGCTTGGTTGTCAAATGTGGATGTTGGCACCCTTGCTACGTGCACATTTCAGCAAAACGGTCAAGTCAACCCCAGACCTGCTTTCCCGTCTCTTTCCAAGTATAGGGGCTGAAATGCTGCTTCACACCACTTAACAACTGCTCTTCATTGTAATCAGTTGTAATGTGGTGACATGGCAAATTGCACAACTTACAATTGCAGCAAAATACACGTATAGGGGGTTAACCAGCAGGAGAGAATTCTCCCGAAAACTTTTAGTCACCCACAGCTAAACCCTGATTACTGCACCAAGGCCACAAAGAGCAGATACTGAAATGAGTAACAATGTGTTGACTGTCCTGGACAACAGTGATACTAGTTGGATTGGCTTCTGTTGACTGAAAAGAACAAGGAGAGTTTTCTGTTTGTTTAGAGCGAGAGGATTAATGGAGCTTAAATATTCTCAATAGGTTAAGTACATGTTTATTGGCTAACAAAGCAACTCGAGGTAAGTGTCTGATTACAGAAGGAGCAGAGAGCTCACAAAACTATCATAACATTTGAAGGGCCAAATATTTGATCATTTTGGATATTATAGTAACTTCTGTTTGGAAATAACAAAAACCAAGGAGTTGGCAGTTCTGAATACAAGTTCTGTAGTTCCATAAATTTAATCAAAATTCATGAGCCCGTTGCGAATAAATATTTCTCCATCGCTAACTGTGACTGATCGCACAAGTAACTAAGACCGCTGGTTTTGATTTTCACAAAAACAACGGGCAGAATTGGAGAATGTGATCCCCAAAGTGCAGATAAAAATTCCAGAATCCTGTGTAATAAAAATAAAATTTGACTTATTCAGTCACCATAAACCAGTGGGCCTGATTATGAGAAATAGCAGCCCCTTTGTCCATCATCTGCAAGGTTTTCGGCTCTCAGCGAGAAAGGGACGGATTTGCAGAATTTGATCCCCAAAACACTGGTAAAAATGTAATAAAAAGTGGAATCTGACTTGTTCAATCACCATAAACAGCAGCTTGCAAATAACAAAACGAGTGTAACCTTAAAATAATCAGAAGACAAATTTAAATCTGCCATTGTCTCGAGCACAGTTGGTTATTTCTATCTCCATGTACAAACTTTGGTTCCAGTCTACTGCAGGCCGACTAAGTAGCACAAGAAGTGGGCTTGCATCATTTTGGGTTCCATCAGTAGTAATATAAATGTGGAACCTACTTTTTTTTAACTACTTTTAATCTAAAATGGATGATCTGGTCGTTTATCTCATTGCTGTTTGCGGCTGAACTCAAAAAATTCTAAATTGGCTGTAAAGCGCTGCGGGACATCATGAGTTTATGAAGGCTCAAGTCTTTCTTTCTTAGAATTTTATTTGAAATAAAATGAAAGTACAATCAGTGAAAAGAACTGCCCATCCCATCAATTTGCTTCTTTTTTTAAAAATGAGTTCTCAAGATGTAGGCGTCATTGGCAAGGCTGACATTATTACCCATCCCAAGTTATCCTGACTGAGTGGCTTGCTAGGCCACTTCAGAAAACAATTAAGAGTCAATCACTTGGGTATGGAAATCGATTCACCAATAAGCCAGACCAGGATTTATTCCTTGGAAGGACATAAATGAACCATTTGGGCTTTTCAGATGATCCAAAAGCTTCATGATCACTTTTATTAATGCAAGCATTTTATTTCTAGGTTTTTGTTAAAAACTAAATTCATGGTAGGATTGGAACTCACATTTCATGGATTCAGTCCAGGTCTCTGGATTATTATTTCAGCAACATAGCCACTACAGCACTGTGACCTTCATTGTAACTACTAAACAGAGCTCAGTGCCCTCTATTTTAGTGCAAATATGTAAAGCTCTGCCAGCTCACAGAGTTCTCTCTTTGTGTTGTTGCTCAAAATGGTGTGACTGCTGCAACTGCATAATGACTATTTTCTGCTTTCCCCAAATTTTACTGGCTGCATTTCCACAGGAATTTTTTTTTTAAGTAATATTTTGTTTGGTGGTGGTGAATGAAAAATATGTGTATAGTTCCGTATAATTCATTTACTTTAGGTTAAAATATTCAGATCACACTTACAAATTATCCTTTGGGGGGATATTTGTTCAGGCTTCAGGTCTGGATTTCTTAATGTTGAAAAGACATAAATCAGGAAATAAAATGCAACAGTTTGTGCATGAATCTCCCTCGATCACCTGAAACACATTGTGTCCCACAACCCCTCACTTTGGCACATGAGGAAAATTTACATGCTAGCAGAGTTCAGCAGGGAACATGAATGCAAGCTGAAGTCAATGAGATTCATGGGGAAAACACTCCGCTGGTTGGATTCATACCTAGCGCAAAGGAAGATGATTGTGGTTTTTGGAGGTCAATCATCTCATCTCCAGGACCTCACTGCAGGAGCTCCTCAGGGTAGTGTCCTAGGCCCAACCATCTTCAGCTGCTTCATCAATGACCTTCCGTCAATTATAAGGTCAGAAGTGGGGATGTTCGTTGATGATTGCACAATGTTCAGCACCATTCATGACTCCTTGGATACTGAAGCAGTCTATGTAGAAATGCAGCAAGACCTGGACAATATCCAGGCAATGACCATCTCCAACAAGAGAGAATCTAACCATCTCCTCTTGACATTCAATGGCATTACGATCGCTGAAGCCCCCACTATCAACATCCTGGGAGTTACCATTGACCAAAAACTGAATTAGAGTAACCATATAAATACCATGGCTACAAGAGCAGGTCAGAGGCTAGGAATTCTGCAGCGAGTAACTCACCTCCTGACTCCCCAAAGCCTGTCCACAATCCACAAGGCACAAGTCAGGAGTGTGATGTGTCCACTTGCCTGGATAGGTGCAGCTCCAACAACACTCAAGAAGCTCGACACCATCCAAGACAAAGCAGCTCTCTTGATAGGCATCCCATTCACAACATTCACTCCCTCCACCATTGACGCACAATGGCAGCAGTGTGTACCATCTACAAGATGCACTGAAGCAACGCACCAAGGCTCCTTAAACAGCACCTTCCAAACCCATGACCTCAACCACCTAAAAGGACAAGGGCAACAAATGCATGGGAACACCACCAAGTTCCCCTCCAAGCCACACACCATCCTGACTTGGAACTATATTGCCGTTCCTTCACTGTCACTGGGTCAAAATCCTGGAACTCCCTTCCTAACAGCACTGTGGGTGTACCTACTCCACATGGACTGCAGCGGTTCAAGAGGGCAGCTCACCACCACCTTCTCAAGGGCAATTAGGGATTGGCAATAAATGCTGGCCTGGTCAGCGACGCCCACATCCCCATGAATGAATTAAAAAGTTCCCTGAGCGAAAGTGAATGCTTGCTTCATCACCTGACCACTAGGAACCATGTGTACCTCCTCCTTGATGTCTATTGCTAGGGGAAGTAGGCACATATCTTAATACTGAAATCCAGAAAGAGGTTACTATTTCTGATAATGCTGAATATTACAGATAATTTTCTTCAGTACAGTCTTCAATTCAGTTCAAACTGATCCAGACATTAAGGAAATTGTAATGTAAATTTGTCGTTTGCTGCCCTCACTGGGAGCACAGATTAGCAGCATGGCTGCAATGTCAAACACAGATTTTCTGATTGGGACTCCTTTTCAGCACAATTCCTGCTCAGGAATATTAAATTTTCCTTTATGAGTTGGTCCCTATTAATACCCACATACATCATGTTTTAGTCAAAATTGATAATCCACTACGTCTGTAACAACCCTCGGCCCACATACACTAATCAGTGAACTTGGCTTGCAAAAGAATACTCAACACCTTAAGTGGAGTCTCAAAACAATATTTCAGAAATGTGAAGTAAAAAGGAACTTCATATAATATTTCCAGATTGGAATTTATAACAAATATCAAGAAAATGTTTTTAACCAGAGTGACAAATCGATCAAGTGAAATAATAGACAGTTGCCTTTTGCCCTTCAATGGGGCAATCAGCCCAATAATATCGCCTATAAAAATGGCAGTATATATTGCCACTAGACCACTGGGGATTGGATGTGCCAACCCCTTTACTACAAAGCAAAAAAACAACATACCACTCAGCCCATCTACTACTAATTAAACACATCGAACTTGCACACAATGACTAAAAACTAATGGCAGAATGTTCACAATGGAGGTACATTTCCTCTCTGAAAATAAATAGCTTTTTAAAATAAACAAGCCAATTTAAACCCATAATTTTCCAAATTGGGGCAAATTTCAAGTGTTTTTGCATTAACACAAAATGATCCAATCAGGTGGCAATCAGGGCGGCACAGTGGCGCAGTGGTTAGCACCGCAGCCTCACAGCTCCAGGGACCCGGGTTCGATTCCGGGTACTGCCTGTGTGGAGTTTGCAAGTTCTCCCTGTGTCTGCGTGGGTTTTCTCCGGGTGCTCCGGTTTCCTCCCACAAGCCAAAAGACTTGCAGGTTGATAGGTAAATTGGCCATTATAAATTGTCACCAGTATAGGTAGGTGGTAGGGAAATATAGGGACAAGTGGGGATGTTTGTTGGGAATATGGGATTAGTGTAGGATTAGTATAAATGGGTGGTTGATGTTCGGCACAGACTCGGTGGGCCGAAGGGCCTGTTTCAGTGCTGTATCTCTAATCTAAAAAAAAAATGTAATCTAATCGTAAATATGGACAAAAGTTTATCCATGATATTATCCTACAGATAAAAGAAAAGACAAACAGATTTTTAAAAGTACAAATTTTTGTCATATTTCAGGAGTTCGCATGAGCTAATCCCAGACTACCTGGAGAAATTACAATAACATTGTTTTCTAGCTGGTTTGTAGCTGACAGGTTTGTGATTTAGTTAAATGTGTCAAAAGATGTCACTTTCCTATAAATCTTATATATGACCCTCAAACAAAATTATGAATAAGTAATAATGGTTTAATAACAATACTGTCCCTTGCATATTTTGTAACATCAGGCCAAAAAAATTAAGAGATTTCTCCCTTATGAAATAAACTACATGACTATTATCAAAGAAATATCTAATTTGTGCAAAATGATCTCAGAAATGAATCTGAATTATAAGCTGCAAAATCCTGCATCACACAATTTATAATCCCATGGGCATTTACCACACCTTTATACTATTATAGATGCTGCACTGTTATTTTTTTCATGCAAGTAATCCATAGATTGTGGGTGATTTACACCAAGTTCCTATTAGTTTTGGTATTCTGAACTTCTTAGTTAAAAAATGCAGAATTTGCATTGCGTCTTCCCTGTAGGAGGCACACCATAAAACATAGGGGAAAAAACTTACAGCAGAGCTCCTCAAAGGCTCAATTTGGAGGTTCAATACTTATTATGAACTGAGCCTACAGGGAAGGCTGTAGATTCACTCCCCAGTCTGTGCTGAATTTGTTGAAGAGAGCTCGGCTGTCATAATTGGTCTCAAGTACATTTAATTCCTATCAAAAGAAACAAACTAGAAAATGCTTACATATGGACTGCTGATGAGGATGAAATTAAACTCAGCTCTGATGCATCCACAGTCAAATAGCCTGCAAACACTCACTATCAAAGAATAGGCAATGGACTAGAGAGCAATCAATATATGTGAAACCATTCCACAACTTAAAGAGAGGAAGGGAAAGGGGGTTGGATGGGGGTGGGGAGAGGGGTGCAGGGTCAGGTAATTACAACAGAATTTACATTTATGGTGTCACACTTGGTCACCACAGTTTATTTTAACCTCATGTTAATTTAAAAATCTGAAGATTGATCCAAGAAAAATTCTGATCTAAGCATAGAATTCCAATTTACCAAACCACTTCCCATCTACTCCTATTATGCTGAATGTTTGATCCACATAAAACACATGAATACAGAATTATAATCTCAATTATCTTTTTTTTAAAGTCATTAAATCTAATCAATCCACTGTCATATTTTATTGAGGGACACAATGGAGAAGTCAGTGTATTTAATATAAGATGCATTATTTTGGCCAATGGAATCTGCTGTTGTGATTGAAGTGCTGAATGAATGACTGAATAGGTTGCAATATAAAGATCTGAAAATTGGCTGTTTTTGTCTGTAGTTCATTGAAATGCAGCTTCAAGCGTAATCCCAATTCAACCATAACATTTCTTGGCAAACTAGTCATACACTTTTCTACTGTCATCCAAAAATGGAAAACCTAATCATTATCAGATTCGCACATCTTATTGCTGGTGACATGGCGATCAATGCGGAATAGATCAAATGCAATCAAGATCCTCAATTACATTTGGAGAATGCACTGTTAGCCACATAAGGAATACAATCATGTCAAATTAGTCCAGCCTGGCTTCATTCGCACATGCAAACAAGATATTTCAAGATATTGCTGTCTGGAAATACGTACACTGATGTATGAACATTGTTATGACCAGGTGAGAATGAGGTCTAGGGTTCCCTTTCAGCCTTCACCTGGTCTTACTGTAACGATTTTTTTTAAACACACTGTGTTTTTAGCTCCTCCTTGGTGAATCCTTGTTCACCGCTTTCCAGTTATGAGGCAAAGAAACCAGTACAAACAGGCTTTCTTAGGTTTAAAGAAGAAAGGTGAAATTTTTTTAGATTTAGACTTAAACTCTAATTCAGTTGACGCCTATGGATACACGATGTGCCCACGCTAGCATGCATATGCGATACACACATGCAAATAGAGACAGAAAAGAGCAGAAGAAATAAAGTGGAAAAGTTTGAGGCAATATCTGAAGAGTTTTTGTTACGGGTCTTCGAGCTCACTGTAAAGTCCTTGATTGTAGGTAGATTTTGCTTTTCCTTGGGGCCCAGTATTCTTCTTAAACCCTGTTCGCTGTAGGAGACTTTTCTCTCTTGGGGTTCATGTGTCTTCAGTGGATTCAGAGGCTTGTGAGAAAGAGAAGGGAGCAGGCAAAAGAGATCTTCTCAGTCCAGGAGCAAACGGACACTCTGCCTTCAAACTCTCTGTGGTCAGTTCAAAAGAAAACCCTGGAACAGCCAGGTAGTCATTTGACCAGCTGGTCTAACCAGTCCTGGCCCTTGTGGATTGTATCCTCCTTAGCAGCCCTGGAATGCGCTTCCTCACCTTCAATGTCTGTTAGTATGTAAATGTGTTTTTTCAGCTATGGCTGATCTGTTTAACAAGTCATTTACTTGCTCCAACAGCCGTTAAAAATCAATGTTCATGACAAAATTGATGTGCCTCATTCTTGGCAGTTGGGGGCCTAGCATGACAATATAAACACTATATATATATTTTTTCTCCATCTAAATATGTCAACTAAATGTTAACTTGCCTGTGGTTTCAGAAGGTAAACCTTAGGAAACTTTAGCCTTCATATTTAATTAACAGTATAATGCAATATATTTAAAATATAATTAATATATTTATAATATAGAGTTATGGTTTTTAGAATACATTTGTGTAATTGCCTTTTTGAAAGCAACACATTTTCATTTTCCACTTCCACTGATAACCAGTTGCTTGGAACATCACATATCAGAAAGGGGTCATTCTCCCTTTGATTTGCTGTCTCTTGAAAGGGCCTTGCATCTCCCAGAGATGGTGCAGCTCAGATTGAGAACTCAGTACAAGTGTAAAGCCATGTTGGGTTGTTCAGTGTCCCTGTACTATTATGAAATCAAAGACATCTCGATATATGCTGGACAAGAACAATCTATGAATAACTACGTTTCTAATAGTGAATGGCTAAGTAACTAATATGGGGACATACTTGTGCTGAATTTGGTTTCTTTTAAAGTATGAAACCTTGTAGAGCCAGCTGTGTAGTGGGTTGGAACATAGTCCTTTCAACTCTGGGATTTGGGTTGCATCCAGGGAAGGCAGATTCAATAAAAGTCTCCTTTCGCTAACTGTGTTACGGATATTTAATGACATATAGTTCAATAAAGTTTTCAGTACACACAGAGATTAGTTAAGCCATATTATTGGAACCATGGAGGGAGTTCTATATTTCAGCTGTACCTAACCTGGAGCTACACAGCAACAGTAGGTACAAAGAGGAAATGCAATGCAGTCCCAACCTCAACACCATTGGTCCCAATCTTCATAAGCACACATACATACAATAGAAAAAAGTATATATTTACCGGTTGTAATCCTTTCCTTTTTATGTTTATATTGGTGTCTAAAACAATAAAAATTGTACCTTCCTTGATTAATTTTTTGTTGAAATTATAATGTATTTTCTTACTACTTAAATTTGGAGGACTAAACTGCTTGATAATTATTTTCATGATAAACTTTCTTAATTATAAGTCTGAACACGTGTGTGACTTGAAATGGCCAACCTCACAGAACTTTGAAAAAGAGCTTCAAATACACTGATCATATTCTATTTGGAGGCAGCTTCTGATATGTTTGGACAGCTGTTCACTCGAAATAAACGCTAATGGGAAAGTTTTCCATTGGTGAATACTTACCAAGTAGCAAATTTGTTAGCTCTTAGTACAAGCGCTGACATCAGTATTATATTCTGATGATGAATGTTTTTTTTAAAGGAATTTTGAATCCTGTGGACAATGGGAAAAAAGTTATCGCATTTTTAAAATTCCAATGACTTTAGTAAATACAATGGTGATCATGAAGTTAAAAAAAAAACTAGCGCTATGCATGGTTTGACAGACAATTCACTCTCCTTTACTCTTTGCTCATATATGTCTCTGTCAGTGGAAGAAGTCCGGCATCCTGTCAGAAAAGGCTGAAAGATGGGTCCCAACTGGAACAGGCTGATAATCGATCTGCAGCCGCAAACTATAGCAGAGACCCAGGTTCTGACAGAGGTGCTAACCCCTCCGCTCCCCAGAGTCCTGTCAATCATGGCTAAAGGTGAAGAGTTGGGGAGGAGGGGAAGAGGATGAGAGGAACACCGCAGGAACCTAAAAAGCCACACACACAAGGAGCGGAATCGGGTTTTGTGTGAGTCTCCGGAACCAGCTTTTCAAAAATCACGACATTGTTTGCTCTGGTAGGTATGAGGAAACACAATCAGTTTGTGTGCTTCCTCACTCTGATTTGTGTGTTAGGGCTATAATTGACCCTATTTTGTTGCATGCACATGTTGGTAGATTGTCAATGCTGTTAACTACATGACTAACAAGATAAATATTTTGAAATCTCTGCGGCCTGTCTGTTTCATTTTCTCCAAAAAGCACAATGCCTTATTTTCTGTTGTATGGAGATGTTTTTGTGTTCAGAAAATGTTTGGGCTTGGGGAAGGAGTGACAGTAGTTATCCATGTCAATTTATATCATTGGAGTCTGTTACACTGCCTCCTCCCCTCTTTACTTTTCCCAAGTCTGTCCGTTTATATGGCATAGCATTTCGTATTTTCAGCTGCGAGGTGACCCCGCAAAGAGCTCGGCGGCGCCAGCAATTTTCCGTCCTTTGTACAGCTGTCTATGGGTCTCAGTGTTGATTGGTGTAGAGTCGCTGACAATGTTTTGACGGGCCAAGTCTCGCTGTATCAGCTTTATCCAGAGAGGTCTTCCTTCCAGTGTGCTGGGAGCAGCAGTCTGATGGTACCCAGGGAGATTTATGCAGCATAAATCTGTGTCTCTCTTTTTCTGCTTGCTGTGGTATACAACGCCATTAATGGCCCTTTTCAATTTTCTTTGAATCCCAAAATGACAATGGCTGTACAAAGAGGCAAGAGAAATCTTTGTACAAAAGTTGCAGCTTACATCCTTGTCAGGATGCACTTTGCAAACTACAGAATGCAGCATTAGTCCTTGTTAAAGACACAATCTTCACAAACAAGTGTTTGCCAAATATTTTGTGCATTAATGAGGGACAGGCATTGTCCACAACCTCACCAACACACCTCACATGAAAATGATATGTTTTAATGTAATATATTGTTCCTGCTTACAAGCATATGAAGAAAAAGTTTATTGACATACATTTTTCACACAGCAGATACCTTTTAAAAACATACCCAGTGTGTCAAGCATGCATATTTGATCAGTCTCATAGATTATACTTCCATATTTTTATAACTGAATGATTTATTGCTCCCTCCACTACTTGTCATTACTTTTTCTAAAGGCCCAGTTCTTTCCTCCTTTTCACCTCTCTCAAGGCATTGACCCACATTTGGATTTTGTTTGACAGGTGTCACCCACCCAAGTGGTTATTTTTCATGAGGCAACCTAGATGGTGAGCAGTCAGTAGCCTATTCAATTGTTGGGAGGCTGAATCCTGTCCTTACCTGAGGCCCACTTTAATATACTCTGGGACTGCACTAGATATTCTTCTGGGCAACAGCATCACTGGCCACTCCTGTAAGTTGACCCTATGTCCACTATCTTCTGAAAGGTACCTTAACTGCTGTATAGGTGGAGGAGCTAGCAGAAGGGAAACCAATGTGCAATAGTGCTACTGCTAGAGGGAGGGTTTAATTATTTTTATTTATTTTATTTAGAGATACAGCACTGAAATTGGCCCTTCGGCCCACCGAGTCTGTGCCGACCATCAACCATTTATACTAATCCTACACTAATTCCATATTCCTACCACATCTCCACCTGTTCCTATATTTCCCTACCACCTACCTAAAAGATGGGCAATTTACAATTGCCAATTTACCTACCAACCTGCAAGTCTTTGGCATGTGGGAGGAAACCCACGCAGACACAGGGAGAACTTGCAAACTCCACACAGGCAGTACCCAGAATTGAACCCGGGTCGCTGGAGTTGTGAGGCTGCGGTGCTAACCACTGTGCCGCCCGTTTGACAAGTTCACACAGACAGTTATCATTACAAATATGGATAATTTTCTTGGGATGCCCAAAACTAGGGGTCATAAATAATATAAAGTCACTAATAAATCCAATAAGGAATTAAAGAGAAGCTTCCTCACTGAGAGAATGGTTAGAATATGGAACTCCCACATGGAGGGAGAAGTTGAGGGAAATAGCATAGATGTGTGTAAGGGAAATCGGACAAGTGCATGAGGGAGAAAGGATTGGAAGGATATACAATAAGGTTTAATGAAGTAGGGTGATAAGAGGCTCGTGTGGAGCAATAACAATAGCATAAAGCAATTTGGCTAAATGTCCTTTTTCTGTCATTTCTATGTAATCAATGGATATTAGAATTTATGAAGGAAAAAAATGTTGACAAAGAAGTGTGACAATCCATGAGCACATAAAGTAGCTTTTTGTAGATGTGACAAGCACAGACATTAGATTGTCAAATTAATACATATACAAGTCAGTCTCTTGTGGCATTGTATGATAAGTCTCTCTTTCCTCTCTCTGAGTTTTGTTTTTGGGATGTGGGCAATGCTGACTAGGCTGTGCCTAATTCTCATCCCTAGTTGGCCCTGAAATGATGATGGTAGGCTTTCTTCTTGATTGCTGCAGTCCTTATAGTGTTGTTGCTCCTGTTAGGTGTGAATTTCAGGATATTGACCCAACAAAGATAAAGAGATGGCAATGTATGTCCAAGTATTGGTGTGTGACTTGGAAGGAACTTGGGGATGTGCTGTTCAGATTACTATGAAGCCTCTCTCTTTCCCCCCTCCCTCTCTGTCAATGCCGAGGACTGACAATTTCAGGATTTATGATTATTCATTGCTGTAAAGCAAGTGGGATTTGTGCTAATTTTGTAAATCACTGTTCACTGATTTGTAGCAATTTTACACTTTCAATGTGTCAAAACCAGCACAAAATTAAGAGGAATTGGGTCAATGTGCAAATGCAATGTTCCTAGGGCACAACAAAGTTCAAAATTAGTTGACATTTATTATTTTCAAATTGCACCATTGAGGAATTCATTCCATGAACTGTGTCTCATAAATAGATAGGGAATTCCCTAAAAGTCTCTTTCCCTTACAGGTTTTTGATTTTGAAACAATTTTCCTTCTTACGAGCATGCAAATTAGGAGCAGGAATAGGCCACTTGAGCCCGCTCCACCATTCAATAAGATCATGTCTGATTGTGACCTCAACTCCACATTTCCGCCTACCCCCAATAACTTTTCACCGCCTTGCTTATCAAGAATCTATCTACCTCTGCCTTAAGACTATTCAAAGACTCTACTTTCACCGTCTTTTGAGGAAGGGAGTTTCAAAGACTCACGACCCTCTGAGAGAAAAAAATTCTTCTTATCTCTGTCTTAAATGTGCAATGCCTTATTTTTAAACAGTGACCCCTAGTTCTCGATTCTCCCACAAGATGAAACATCCTTTCCACATCCACCCTGTCAAGACCCCTCAAGATCTTATAAGTTTCAATCAAGTTGCCTCTTACTCTTCTAAACTCCAGCAGATACGAGCCTAGCCTGTCCAACCTTTCCTCTTAAGAAAGCCCGTCCATTCCAGGTATGAGTCGAGTAAACCTTCTCTGAACTTCTTCCAATGCATTTACATCCTTCTTTAAATAAGGAGACCAATACTGTACACAGTACTCCAGATGTGGTCTCACCAGTGCCCTGTATAGCTGACGCAAAACCTCCTTACTTTTGTGTTCAATTCCCCTTTGCAATAATCAATAACATTCTATTAGCGTTCCTAATTATGTGCTGCCTTAAGGTAGACTATTGTTGAAAATGTTAATATTCTGTCCCCACCATATTTTCCTTCCACACCTCCAAATCCTCTGGAGCCCCTCTGCTTTTAAACACCTGCCAATAACATTCTTAAATCAGCTACTCTAAGGTGTGCAAAAACAACTTCAAACTAAGTATCCAAGTTCACCATCTTTCCCTGTGAAGCTGTGTCTCCTCCTGAGAGCTCAGTAAAAGCAGTGGAGGGAACTTTTTTGACTTCAAGCATAGATGCTACCACTGTGGCTGTGTAGATTGTTGCTGACACTCCCTGCACAACCAGGCAACCAATAAATGTTTACTGTTCAGAAAGAAAACAATTTCGAAAGAAGCCTTTCATAACAGATTTGCAGATAATCAGTTGAACACATAGGCAGAATTTTCGGCTCGATATGGGAATGAGAATGGAGGCGGCTGGGTGTGTAATTTCATGCTGCCAGCCAGCATGTCAGTTTGCTGGCATCATCCTGCCCCCCGCACCATTTTGCTGGAATGACTACCTGCCTACAAGCAATGGGCAGCTTATTAAGCTAATTAAAAGGCCAATAAAGGCCATGGATCAGAGGTGGGCTGGAATTTTCCAGTCTTTATTTTTATTCTTTCATGGGATGTGGGCGTCACTGGCAAGGGGAGCATTTGTTGCCCATCCTTAATTGTCCTTGACACCCGAGTGGCTTGCAAGGCCATTTCAGAGGGCAGTTACGAGTCAACGACATTGCTGTGGGTCTGGAGTCACGTGTAGGCCAGACCAGGTAAGGACAGTAGATTTCCTTCCCTGAAGGATATTAGTGAACTAGATGTTTTTTTATGACAATCAATGAAAGTTTCATGGTTCCATTATTGAGACTAGCTTTTAATTCGAGATTTTTATTAAATAATTGATTTTAAATTCTACCAGCTGCAGTGGTGGGATTTGAACCTGTGTCCCCAGAGCATTATCCCAGGCCTCTGGATTACTAGTCCATTGATATTACCACTACACCACTGTCTCCCCGAGCTGCCCCTGCACCGTCACCACCACGACAGCTGCCTGGAAGCAGCCTCGCGGCGGCTGACCGAAGGGCTAGCACTCCAGGCAGACTTTGAGGCCCCCACGCTTACCTGGTCACAGCTGCGACTGTGGGCCTCCCTGTGGAGGGATTCCCCTTCCACATGGTGGCCTGGCAGCTGTGGTCATTTTCAGTGCAAAAGTTTTAAAAGTGCTGAGAGGGCACCTCATGTTGGAGGTGCCCTCTCTCTACCTTACCTGCAATGGCAGGCTGCAGCTGCTTCTGCGCTGGAAGGCCTCCTATTGGTCCTCCAGCTTTAAAAGCCTGCTCGCTGTCCCTAATCGGGTGGCAAGCATGACCTCTGGCTACAAAATGGCCAATAAAACCAAAGATCACTGTTGGGTGACTGTTTCCGACACAGTGTGCCGTCAGGACCCCCATTTGACCCCAACATTGGGGTCCTGACCTGAGCACCTGCACCTGACTGCCACTTTAATTACTGTTTCCAGTTGTCATCTGAAACCAATTCCACCAGTTCTTACTCAGTCGGTTCAGTGGAATTTCCAATTTTTCCAATTAAAAAGGTATTAGAGTCCTAATCATTTCACAAGACCCTGGACTGCATGCATCCAGGAAGTGGTCATGTAAATATATTTTGATGGTTGAATTGGCACTGAGCAGGAATGGGGCAGGCCGTGTAATGAAGCGATCGTAACTGCACGCATCTCCCCTCCCCCGACCCCCCATGCCACTGCCTCAACAGATTTTCCCTTATGTGATAAGGCCCAATTTGAACTACATTTTCAGGCGAACCCAGCTGTTTACGTATGGAATAGAGTAAGAAAGATCAGAGGGTGAACCATTGCCGTCATGTTTCACACACCTCTGAGGTGTTGGTCGCAGACTGCAATTGATAATGTTCTGGGAGTAGATTCCTTGACCTCTTGCAAAAACAAATGGGATATGGAAGGTTGCAAGAGTGTTATGAAAAATAACTTGGACACGAGTCAAATCAGCACACCAGTAGAGTTGTGCTGTCTGTGTGAATTGTTTGTTAGCAGTATTTAGTTTAGTTTAGCGATACAGCACTGAAACAGGCCCTTCGGCCCACTGAGTCTGTGCCGACCATCAACCACCCATTTATACTAATGCTACACTAATCCCATATTCCTACCACATCCCCACCTGTCCCTATATTTCCCAACCACCTACCTACACTAGGGGCAATTGCTAATGGCCAATTTACCTATCAACCTGCAAGTCTTTGGCATGTGGGAGGAAACCGGAGCACCCGGAGGAAACCCACGCAAACACAGGGAGAACTTGCAAACTCCACACAGGCAGTACCCAGAATTGAACCCGGGTCACTGGAGCTGTGAGGCTGCGGTGCTAACCACTGCGCCACTGTGCCGCAGTGAAACTGTGTTTCACTGTAAACAGTGGCTGTCTTTATTACATCTTCCTTCTGCCTTTTGTTCTGTTACATAACTATGAGCATGACAAAAATGATGCAGATATTTTGCTTCTGTCTCTTTTATTGATTATCTGAAGCAGGGAGGAAAATCCCTTAAAAACAGAGTCAGGCAGCAAGTCTGTCACCGAATAGATTTTCCAAACAAGAGAGCAATAAAATAAACATTCTCAAGAGTACAGATAAAAATGAATGCAGATATTTTGTGCTTCCTCAAGGAATTCTTCTGTAATTATAAAAACAACTGCCATATAAGTGAACAACTCAATCATATGCAAACGGTATTTGGCAATGCTCACTTTGGCAATAGACCGTTTCACTTTCTTTTGGCTCAAAAATATTTGGCAGCTACGCTAATCAACCCGAATGTATTTATTATTAACAGTCCTGTCTTTTGAATCAGCTAAGTGTAGTTTTGTGCCTTTAGTATGCCCATTAACCCTTTGCAGCCCACATACCATAAATCCACTATGTGAAAAGTGCTGTAAACAGATTAGTATCTGGATCACAGATCGGACAGAGCCAATAATTTAAAATAAATGTAAAGTTTGATTGTAATAATGACCACAAAGGTTCCATTTTAATTTGCTAATCACAACAACTTGCCTTCTTCCCTGGCCTCATACCATAGAAATTTAATTTAGGTAACAAATATCAAACATCTTATCATCTGAGTCTTTCAAAGCCACTAAGCATAATTGAAGTTCGGACTTATAGGGCTAGTCTTCAATGAGCGTCTGGCATTAATACTCCGTCCATAGCCTTCTTTGGAAGAAAGAGTAAAATCACATGCTCACCAGCCAATAACATTTCACATCTTTGTACTTCCTGCAATGTCATTCAGTTTACCACCAATCATCTTCACTACATTAAAACTCTATTGAGAGACATTAAGTACCCTAATAAATTGCCCTGCTGTATACTTTATTATGTTTTAAATAATAACACTCCATTTTATACCTGCAAACAATGCCAAGTTCTAGTTTGGCACAAACCAGGCACAGAAAATGTGCCTTTAATTTGACAGTAAAACCTTTTCCTTGAATAAATTAAGTGCATATTGAAATTCCTGTGAGTATTGTGGGGAAGTGATTTCTAGATACAGAGTTTGATAATAATCAGAAATGCATATTGGCTTTTTGCTTGAACTGTTGCCCACAATTTCTATGAACTATATTGTGTAAAGGAAAAAAAGTAATACCACAAGCAAAAGAATGAAATGGCCAAAAGGTAGCAGGATTCCAAACTAACATAGCACAGCTGTGATCTCAATATCCCAACATGTGCTTTCATTTCAACCAGGTAATTTACAATTGCAGTCAATCAGACGCTATTTGAATTACAGCCAATTCTTTGGTGCATTGCACAAGATAAAATGGTGGATGCTTCCCAATCCTAATTGGCGAGATTGATCATAATCTGGAAGTTCTACTAAAATGCAACATTGATTATTGTAAATCCAGATTTAATTAACATTACTTTTTGTCAGAGGCATTATGGATGAAAAAAAAATCAGAGTGTTTTGGACTAAATCTGTGTGACTTTATTCCTTCAAGAAATGGAAAGAGTACCATACTAAATGGTACTAAAAATTGAAGGAAAAGATTTTAGTAATCCTCATGAGCATTGCCAGTTTAAAATCCTAGGTGGCATTTGTTTTCACTGGTTCCTGGTGGTGCTTGAGTATGGGACAACTTTTATTGCCACCCGGATAACTCCACTGTTTTCTTCAGGTGCATAACAACATAAGAAATAGGAGCAGGAGTAGGCCATTCGGCCTGTCAAGCCTGCTCCGCCATTCAATAAGATCATGGCTGATCTGATCATGGCTTCAAGTCCACTTTGCTGCCTGCCCCCCATAACCCTTGACTCCCTAGTAGATCAAAGATCTAATTCAGCCTTGCATATATTTAATGACCCAGCCTCCACTACTCTCTGCTGTAGAGAATTCCAAAGATTAACGATCTTCTGAGTTAAGAAATTCCTCTTCATCTCCATGTTAAATGGGAGACCCCTTATTCTGAAACTGCTTGTTCTAGATTCTCCCACAAGGGAAGCATTGTCTCAGTATCTACCCTGTCAAGCCCCCTCAAAACTTTATATGTTTCAATAAGATCACCTTTCATTCTTCCATATTCCAATGAGTATAGGCCCAATTTGCTCAACCTTTCCTCATAAGACTACCCCTTCATCCCAGGAATCAACCTAGCAAACCTTCTTTGAATTGCCCCCAATGCAAGTATATCCCTCCTTAAATAAGGGGACAAAAACTGTATCCAGTACTCTAGGTGTTATCTCACCAACACCCTCCACAGTTATAGCAAGACGTCCCTACTTTTATACTCTATCCCCTTTGCTATAAAGGCCAACATTCTATTTTCCTTCCTAATTACTTGCTGTGCCTGCATTCTAACTTATTGTGATTCATGTACAAGGACATCCAGATCCCTCTGTACCTCAGAGTTCTGCAATCTCTCTCCATTTAAATAATATGCTGCATTTTTATTCTTCCTACCAAAGTGGATAACCTTACATTTTCCCACATTATACTACATCTGCCAATTTTTTGACCACTCATTTAACCTCTCTATACCCCTTTGCAGACTATTTGTGTCCTCCCAACCTGCTTTCCCAGCCAAGTATCATCAGCAAATTTGTCTACAATACACTGTGCCCCTTCATCCAAGTTATTAATATTGTTACGAACCAGTAAGAAAAGGGTCTAGGGCTCCCTCTCCGCCTTAACCTGGCCGCAATAGGGTTTAATTTTAAACACACTGTGTTTTTAGCTCATCGTTGTTCACTGCTTTCCAATTATAAGGAAAATAAACCAGCCAAACAGGTTTTATTAGGTTTAAAGAAAAAAAGTTGAACTTTATTAAATTTAAAACTCTAATTTGGCTAACGCCTATGGATACGTGACACGCCCACACGAGCATGCACATGCGATATACACATGGAAAAGTTTGAGGCAATATTCGAACATGGTTTTGGTTACTGTTCTTTGAGCTCACTGTAGAGTCCTTGATTGTAGGTAGATCTTGCTTTTCGTGGGGCTAGTATTCTTCTTAAATCTTGATGTAGGAGACTTTTCTCTCTTGAGGTTCACATCTTCAGTGGATTTGGAGTTCCATGAGAAAGAGATGGGAACAGACAGGAGAGGTCTTCTCAGCCCAGGAGCAAACAGTCTTTCTGAGTTCAAACTCTCTGTGGCTAGTTCAAAAAAAACCCTGGAACAGCCGGTTAGTCATGTGACTAGCTGGTTTAACCAGTCCTGGCTTTTGTGGATTGTATCACCTTAGCAGTCTCCAGAATGCCCTTCCTTACCTTCAATTTCTGGTGATCAAACTCCATTGTGGGTTAAGTGGATCAGGAAATAGCCCTTTGTCTCCACAAGCATAGTTGCTAGTATGCAAATATCCTTCCAGCCAAGTGTCCGGTTCTTTTTTAACAAGCCCTTTCCTCACACCAGCAACGGTTTATAATCAATGTTCATATGACAAAATTAATATGCCTCATTCTTGGCAGGTGGGGGCTTGCATGACAATATAGATTGTAGTTGACTCCGCAGCAATGAACCCTATGGTACTCCATTAGTTACAGTTTGCCAACCTGAACATGCCCTGTTTATCCTAACTCCCTGTTTCCTGTTAGTTAGCTAATCCTCTATCCATACTAATATCTTATCCGCAACACCATGGGTTCTAATCCTATGCAGTAACCTTTTATGTGGCACCTTATCAAATGCCTCTTCAAAATCCAAATACACTATATCTACTGGTTCCCCTTTATCCACCCTACTTGTTGCATCCTTAAAGAACTCTAATAAATTTGTCAAACATGATTTCCCTTTCATGAAACCACGTTGACTCTGCTTGATTGTATTATGATTTTCTAAATATCCTGCTACTACTTCCATAATAATGGATTCCAGCTTTGTTCCCAATGACAGATGTTAGGCTAACAGGCTTATAGTTTCCTGCTTTCTGTCTCCCTTCTTTCTTGAATAGGGGTGTTACTTTTGTAGTTTTCCAATCCACTAGGAACTTTCCAGAATCTAGGGACTTTTGGAAGATTAGAACCAATGTATCCATTATCTCTGCCACTACTTGTTTTAAGAATCTAAGATGCAGGCTATCAGGTTCGGGGGACTTGTTAGCCTTTAGTCCCATTAGGTTTCCTAGTACATTTTCTCTAGTGATAGTGATAGTTTCAAGTTCCTCCCTCCCTTTTGCTCCTTGATTTTCTACTGTTCTTGCCATGCATTTTGTGTCTTCTACTGTGAAGCGAGATATGAAATACTTGTTCAAAATCTCTGTCATTTCTTTGTTTCCCATTATCAATTCCCCAGTTTCATCCTTGATGTAGGATAAGGATTGAAAGGGATAATACAGAAGACAGTGAGAAAGACCCTTCCCACTGTACAAGTGATGATGTAACCACCACATGAGATAGGCTTGAGAAGAAGAACGTATAGCAGCACAAAGGATTCTAGCTTAGGTGGCTTGCAACGAATGTATATAATAACTGTAAATAATGAAACGTTGTTTGTTAACCTTTACCTGAGTCTAAAACTTTCTCTAGAATGCCCTACAATGCCACTAATACAAATACAACTAAACCCAACTTGGTGGTAACGGTAAAACTGTGGTGAGAGAGACCAGGAGAATTTGAAGATTTCCTTACTGTTACAACTGGGTGAGGAAGGGGTCTCAGGCTCTCCTCTTTCCTGGTTTGGCCACAACAGGGTTTATTTTTTTAAAATGCAGTGATTTTAGCTTACCACCTCAGTGAGCCTTTGCTCATTACACTCTAATTGTAATTGCAAATGAACCAATCAGTCAGATTTTCTTAGGTTTAAACAAGAAAGATGTAAGTTTTTAAGAAAGCCTTATCACTTTAACACAGTTAAAATTACTAAAATACGTGTCACAAACACGCATGCATGCAAATGAAAGAAACACACACGCAAAGAGATACAGAGGGGAAGAAAGAATTGTGGGGGGGGGGTGGGCGGGGCAGGGAGGGTGGTGGTGGTTGAAGTAGAGTTTGTAATAAATTGAATTCAGTTACTGGGTGGTAATGTCCTTGATACAACGGCCTTAATTGAAGTTAAGGTCTTGGAGTCCTCACTGAGCCTCAGTGCACAATTTCAAGCTTGCTTTTCTGGTACCAGAAGGCCAAAGAGAGGCTTTATCTGTTGTCTTGAAGCATAGCGGTTGCCATTGTGGTGTCCTGGAACTTTGCTGGAGAGAGAGACAGAGAGATCTTCCTTCTGCCAGTCCCGTGGCAGTCTTTCTCCTTTCTGTTCAAATTACAGTCTGTTTGATTTCTATGAGGCACAATTCAAATAAGCCCCAGTTTGGCCAGCAGGTAGGTCATGTGAACATCTCTTTGTTTGAAACAGCAGTTTCTTGGAGTGTTGCTGGACTTCAAAGCTTTTCAGACAGTGGGGGGTGGAGTTCTGGCTCTTACACAGTCAAAGGTTGTTGATCACCACTATTGACAAAACCCATCTATCTAATTGAATCAGTGAGCACTCCCATTGTCTCTCTATTCAACAATTTCGCAGCTAGTCCTTGTCTTCTCAGAATGCAAATGTGCAACCATGTCTTCAGCTGGTCAGTTCTGTTTTTTTAAACAAGTTGTTTGCAATGTCCAGCAAAAACGTTTCAAGTAGTGTCCCATATGACAAAATTAATATGTTTCCATTTGGCAGGTGTAATTTCTGTTACATTACCTTTGGAAGAAACACCAGGTGAACAACAGAGAAATTTAAAGATAAATACTCACCCCAGTACAGGAAGAAAACTACTTACCTGCAGAAGAGGATGTGAAGAGCTCCACAGCTATGGTGAGTCAGAGCACAGAAATATAGGCTGCACCACTGAAGCATGGTGGCCTGCAAGTAAAATCCAGCGATTGGGTGAGTCATGATATCGATAACCTTGGATTTGTTGAAAGCTAAAGTAATTTTCTAAAGGTATTATGCTCAAAAAAGTGGGGAAAAATGGGGAAAAACTCAATCTTCACTCGGGCTGAATGGGAGGTCGAAGAGCAGGAAATCTCCAAAAAGCATGGGAACCCCTGAGAAGTGCAGGAAACCCCTGAAAGCAGCAGGGACACCTCCATTAAGGCGAGCAAGCCTGGAAAAAAAATTGCATTTCTCAAAGAAAGGGGAAAAGCCTATTAAAACATCATGGAACTGTCAAACAGCTGGGACACCCCCATTAAGGCAACCAAGCCTGAAAAAAGCAAACAGTGTATTTATTAAAGAAAGGAGAAAACCCTAAAAAAGCCTATTAAAACAGTGGGCAACTCTCAAACAGCTGGGCTACCTCCATTAAAGCAACCAAACCTAAAAAAAGCAGAATTTC
Source organism: Heterodontus francisci (assembly GCF_036365525.1). Classification (NCBI taxonomy): domain Eukaryota; kingdom Metazoa; phylum Chordata; class Chondrichthyes; order Heterodontiformes; family Heterodontidae; genus Heterodontus; species Heterodontus francisci. The sequence goes on along the minus strand of NC_090387.1, from coordinate 21,210,088 downwards.
TTAAAGAAAGGGGAACACCCCAAAAAGTCTATTAAGACAGCAATATGGATTCAAAATTGGGAATGTCTGAGGTTTCTAGAATCAAGAGGGACCCAATGAGATGCAAAATTGGCTATCATGGAGAAAAAGGATCCTAAGGTTTAGAATCACTTTGCAACTCCATACAAAATCTGAAGTGGAACAAGTGAACACCCTCTGTATTCAGTAGGGGCGATTGCAGATGACGAAATTGTCCGACAAGGGATCAATAAGGTTACCGATAAATTCGAAGAGGTACTCCAAGCCTTTGATAAATATTTTAATCTCCATACCAATAAAATCTTGGAAAGAGCCAAATTTAATAAGCAGGCGCAGATGATTGGTGAATCTGTAGACTCCTATATTAATGACCTGTATAGATTGGCAGAAGATTGCGAATTAAAGACAGAACTAATCAGAGACAGGATAGTCGTCGGTATAGCAGATGAATCCTTGTCAGACCTGTTGCAATCCAAGGAAGACCTTACATTGGAAAAGGCCATTCAAATTGTAAGACAGGCTGAAGTTGGTAAACAGAATAGGGACATCCAACGAGCTGAAGACAAGCCGTGGATGAGAAAGAGTCCAATGTCCGTCCAACTGGTTAAGCCAAAGCCAGGGAAACACTCTGAAGAACAGAAAAAACATACAGGTGAGAAGGCGCATGACAGAGGAAACTTTGTGGAGTCAAGAAGACACACAGACGAGAGCAGTGCCCGGCAAGTAAAGCTGAGTGTTTTAACTTGTGGAAAAACTGGACAGTCTGGGTACAAAGTGGAAGACCTTCACGCAAAGGCAGTGAATCAGGTGCAGCAATACCCACAAGAGAAAGAACCAGAGAGTTCTTGGGAGAAATCAATAATCCAGACCAAGATTTCTGGACAGCAGACATCTACGTGAATAGACACCTCAGGAATTTTAAGCTTGACACAAGGTCTAGCATCACGGTATTGTCTGACCAAGAGCCTTGGTGCAGAGGCATAACCTGCAACCGACAAATATACAGTTGCATGGTCCAGGCGGGACACAATTGCGAGTAAAAGGCAAACTTCAAACTACTCTTCAGCATAAAGGAAGACAACTGGTAGAGACCTCATACCTCTTACACAATCAAGTATTTTCTTTACTGAGCAGGAATGCATGCTTGGAACTGCAGTTGATTGAAAAGGTAGCCAAAGTCAAGCAAACAAAGGTAAACAATTCCTTCCAATTGTCAGCCGATGCACTATCGAGGGCAACAATAAATCATCCATCACAGGAAGACGTGAATTTCATATGTGACATAGAATCATACTCGCAACATGCAGCACAAAGTTGGCCTGCAAGCACACAGAAGTTGCGAGAAATCTGACAAGCACAGAGAAATGACGAAGAGTGGATTCGCATTAGACAATATTGTACATATGAGTGGCCACAAGAAAGTCCAGGAGGGAGAACACTGAAGACGTTCCATGAGTATAGGAAATACTTTACCATAATTGATGACTTACTAGTTTACAACGATAGAATTGTTATTCTTACTTCAATGATATCCAATATCTTAGATTGATTATGGGCCATTTGAGTATAACCAAATGCAGAGCGAGGGCACAACCTTCAGTATGGTAATTTGAGATATCTAAGGATATAGAGATCAACAACTGTCAGTCATATATGATACAGAGACCAGAACAGTGCGAACCACTGTTGCCTACCCAATTTCCAACGAGACCTTGGCAAAGGCTAGGCATGGATTTATTCATGTTTGGTGGGAAGTCATATATCATCATTATTGACTACTTTTCCAGGTGAACAGAAGTTGACAATTACATTCTACAACTACTGAGGTAGTTATCGAAATCCTTCAGGACATCTTCGCGATACATGGGATTCCAGATGAAATATTATCAGACAACGGACCACAGTTTGCAAATGAATGCTTTACCCAGTTTGCCATGAAGATGGGCTTTCAGCATCTTACGAGCTCACCGAGGTATCCACATTCCAGTGGAGAGGCAGAACGAGGTGTGAGAACCATAAAATCTATACTAAAAAAAAAATGAAGATCTTCCTATCTCACTCCTAGTTTATTGTTCAGCACCACTGCTGTGCGAATTATCACCAGCAGAATTAGTAATGGGAAGGAAGTTAAGAACACAGCTTCCAGTATTGCCTCAACAATTAATGCCTGGATTGAAGACTCAAGACTACAAGAAAGTGCGAGAAAGAGAAAACTCCTACAGAAGGAAACAAACGCGGAACTACAATGGAGATTTAGAGCAAGAAGCTTACTCAATTAAACAATGGTCAAAAAATTTGGATATGTGACCTGGAACAGAATGTACAGTAATCCATAATCATGAGGACTATCAGCGATCATATGTTATACGAACACATGAAGGGAACATACAAAGGAATCAGAGGAATATCATTCCTATTCCACAAAAACAACAGCCAGTAATCCAGCTGCAAGATCCAGATGAAGAGGAACAAACCCAAACCGAATGGAATACTACAACCAGTATAAACGAGAAACCAAGTCAGCAACAGAGACTTCCTACGAAGACTACTGATCATCCTAGACAGATTACAACCAGATCGGGGAGATCGATGAGACTGAATTTGTAAAGTCAGAGACTTGGGAGGAGAGAGAATAGTAGAGAAATCATAAATGTATATATGTTTGGAAAACTGTTGGATTAAGTGTTGGGTGGAGTTGTAGTATAAGGATGTAAAGGGTTAATACTGAAGACAGTGAGAGAGATCCCTTCCACTGTACGAGTGATGATGTAACAGTCACATGAGATAGGCTTGAGAAGAAGAAGGTATAGCAGCACAAAGGTGGCTTGCAGAGAGTGTATATAGTAACTGTAAATAATAAAGCATTGTTAGTTAACTTTTAACAGAGCCTAAGACTTGCTCCAGAATGCCCTACAATGCTACTAATACTAATACAACACTAGTACTAATAAACTCAACACTCTAAGGGACCAACATTTACTTTAGCTACTCTCTTCATTTTTATATACTTGTAGAAACTCCTAACATTTCTTTATATTTTTATATTTCTTGCCAGTTTACTCTCGTATTCTAATTTCTCCCTCTTTTTTAGTCATCATTTGCTATTTTCTAAAATGTTCCCAATCCTTCCCACCACTAATCTTCGCAGCATTGTATGTCTTTTCTTTCAATTCAGTATAATCCTTAATTTCCTTAGTTAGCCATGGACCGATCATCCTTCTCATAGAGTCTTTCTTTCTCAATGGAATATATCTTTGTTGAGAATTATGAAATATCTCCTTAAATGTCTGCTATTGCTTTTTAACTGTCTTACCTTTTAACCTATTTTCCCAGTCTGTTTTAGTGAACTGTGTCTTCATACCTTTGTAATTGTTATTATTTAAGTTTAAGACACTAGTTTCACACCCACGTTTCTCACCCTCAAACTGAATGTGAATTTCTCGCGTTATGATCACTCTTCCCTAGAGGATCCTTCACTATGAGATCATTAATTAATCCTGTCACATTATACATTACCAGATCTAAAATATCCTGTTCATTGGTTGGTTCCACAATATTCTAACAATTAGATTAGATTAGAGATACAGCACTGAAACAGGCCCTTCGGCCCACCGAGTCTGTGCCGACCATCAACCACCCATTTATACTAATCCTACACTAATCCCATATTCCTACCAAACATCCCCACCTGTCCCTATATTTCCCTACCACCTACCTATACTAGTGACAATTTATAATGGCCAATTTACCTATCAACCTGCAAGTCTTTTGGCTTGTGGGAGGAAACCGGAGCACCCGGAGAAAACCCACGCAGACACAGTGAGAACTTGCAAACTCCACACAGGCAGTACCCAGAATCGAACCCGGGTCCCTGGAGCTGTGAGGCTGCAGTGCTAACCACTGCGCCACTGTGTTCTAAGAAACTGTCCCGAAGAAATTCTATAAACTCATCCTCAAGTTAATGTCAGCTGTGGCTCAGTTGGTAGCACGCTTGTCTCTAATTCATAAAGCTCTGGGTTCAAATCCCACTCCAGGGCTTGAGCACAGAAATAAAGGCGAACAATCCAGTACAGTACTGAGGGAGCACTGCACTGTTGGAGGTGCTGGCTTTCAGATGAAACTTTAAACTGAGGCCTCACCTGCTTGCTCAGGTAGATGTACAAGGTCCCATAGCATTATTTTGAAGAAGGGTAGGGAAGTTATTCCCAGTGTCCTGGCCAATATTTATCCCTCAATCAACATCACAAAAAACAGATTATCTGGTCATTATTACATTTCTGTTTGTAGAGGTTTGCTCTGCACATACTGAGTGTCATGTTTCTTGCCTCACAACAGCATTTCAAAATGTACTTCAATAGTTGTAAACCACTTTGAGATGTCCAGTGAAAGCTGCTATATAAATGCAAGTTTTTCTTTTTCTTTTCTACATTTCCAAATTGATTTGTCCAATCTATATGAAGATTATAATCACCCACAATTATTGCAATACCTTTCTCACAAGCCCCTATTATTTCTTGATTTATACTCTGTTTTACAGACTAGCTACTGTTAGGAGGCCTATAAACTACTCCCACCAGTGACTTCTTTCTCTTGCCATTTCTTATCTCCACCCAAACTGATTATACATCTTAATCTTCCAAGCCAAGATTATTTCTCACTACAGTACTGATCTCATCCTTTATTAACAGAGCTACTTCACCTCCTTTTCCTTTCTTCCTATCCTTTCAAAATGTCAAAGACCCTTGAATATTCAGTTCCCAGCCTTGGTCACTTTGCAACCACTCTCTGCAATGGCTTTCAAATCATATCCATTTATTTCTATTTGTGCCATCAATTCATCTATATTGTTACATTTTTGTTTGCACTGGAGTGCTGACTTGGGTTGCATTAGAGTCCTACAGTGGAAGTTTGGTAACTGAGGATAATTAAGGGTTAATTTTATCTTAAATCTAATCTGTCTTTTATTTAGCAGATTAACTTAACAGTTGCTGTTAGGGTTGGAGAAGGTGAGTTTTAGACCAGCTTTAAACAGGGTTCACTCGGGCTCTGCTTGCAGCTGCACCTTGTTAACTAGAGAAGTGGCTTAAACCAGTTTTCAGGGGGCTAGAGTCAGTCAGTATAAAAGTGAGCCATCTTAGAGTGCTGACTTTGTTTGCACTAGAGTGCTGACTTTGTTTGCACTAGAGTGCTGACTTTGTTTGCACTAGAGTGCTGACTTTGGTTGCACTAGAGTGCTGACTTTGGTTGCACTAGAGTGCTACAGTAGAAGTTTGGTAACTGAGGAAGTTCGGTAAGGAGGGAGCGAGGAGCTCCTTTATTTCCTACCTGTCCTCAGAGTGAGGGGAGCCGAGAGCTTTCAAAGACCACAGCTGACTGGGAGAAGACTCGGAGGGCGGAGTTCCAGACCGGTAAGTATAAAAAAACTTACCTCTGGTAAAAAAAAACCTGAAAGTGACGTCACAGGAAAGCTGTGACCTGATTGGCTGGTAGGGAATTTTTTTTTACTGAATTTGAAAATAAAACTTTGATAAAAGTTGATTAAGACCCTAATTAACTAACTAATAAATAGAGTAACTAAACCAGAGGGAGGAGATTACTGTATTTACTTAGCATTTAATATTTATAGTAGGAATCTAGCACTAGGGACCATATAGTTAATTATAACAATTTAGTAAGGATTTAATAAGTATTTATTTATTTTAAATTAATTTATTAATTAGTGCTAGAAATGTCAGTTAGAGGGGTGAAGTGCTTCACCTGTGAGATGTGGGAGGTCCATGATGCTTCCAGCGTTCCGGACGACTATGTCTGCAGGAAATGTACCCAGTTGCAGCTCCTCACAGACCGCATGGATCGGTTGGAGCGGCAACTGGATGCACTTAGGAGCATGCAGGTGGCAGAAAGTGTCATAGACAGGAGTTTTAGAGAAGTGGTTACACCCAAGGTGCAGGCAGATAGATGGGTGACTGCTAGAAGGGGCAGGCTGTCAGTGCAGGCATCCCCTGTGGCTATTCCCCTCTCCAACAAGTATACCATTTTAGATAATAAAAACAAGAAATGCTGGAATCACTCAGCAGGTCTGGCAGCATCTGTGGAAAGAGAAGCAGAGTTAACGTTTCGGGTCAGTGACCCTTCTTCGGAACTGACAAATATAAGAAAAGTCACAGATTATAAGCAAGTGAGGTGGGGGTGGGGCAAGAGATAACAAAGGAGAAGGTGTAGATTGGACCAGGCCACATAGCTGACCAAAAGGTCACAGAGCAAAGGCAAACAATATGTTAATGGTGTGTTGAAAGACAAAGCATGAGTACAGATTAGGTGTAAATACACTGAATATTGAGCAGCAGCAATGCAAACCTGAAAAAAACAGTGGGTAAGCAAACTGAACAAACTAAGATGAAATGAAATAAATGCAAAAAAAGATAGTAAAAAATGTAAAGATACTGTTGGGGGGGGGATGGCCTAAAAGGGGAAAACAGTAGCAGCCAGAGCAGTGGCACCACGGCTGGCACTGTTGTTCAGCAGGGAGGGACAAAGCGCAGAAGAGCAATAGTTATAGGGGACTCTATAGTCAGGGGCACAGATAGGCGCTTCTGTGGATGTGAAAGAGACTCCAGGATGGTATGTTGCCTCCCTGGTGCCAGGGTCAAGGACGTCTCTGAACGGACGGGGGGCATTCTGAAGAGGGAGGGTGAACAGCCAGAGGTTGTGGTACACATCGGTACCAATGACATAGGCAGGAAGAGTGACGAGGTCCTGCAGGGGGAGTTTAGGGAGTTAGGTAGTAAGTTAAAAGACAGGACCTCTAGGGTTGTAATCTCGGGATTACTCCCTGTGCCATGTGCCAGTGAGGCTAGAAACAGGAGGATAGTGCAGCTAAACACGTGGCTGAACAGCTGGTGTAGAAGGGAGAGTTTCAGATATCTGGACCATTGGGATCTTTTCAGGGACAGATGGGACCTGTATAAGAAGGACGGGTTGCATCTAAACTGGAGAGGCATAAATATCCTGGCTGCGAGGTTTGCTAGCGTCACTCAGGAGGGTTTAAACTAGTGTGGCAGGGGGGTGGGAACCAGAGCAGTAAGACAGCAAGTGAAATAAATGAGGGAGAACTAGTAAATAAGGCCAGTAAGACTGAGAGGAAGAGCAGGCAGGGAGATGTTGCGGAGCACAGCGGGACTGGTGGTCTGAAGTGCATTTGTTTCAATGTGAGAAGTATAACAGGTAAGGCAGATGAACTTAGAGCTTGGATTAGTACTTGGAACTATGATGTTGTTGCTATTACAGAGACTTGGTTGAGGGAAGGACAGGATTGGCAGCTAAATGTTCCAGGATTTAGAAGCTTCAGGCGGGATAGAGGGGGATGTAAAAGTGGTGGGGGAGTTGCATTACTTGTTAAGGAGAATATCACAGCTGTACTGCGGGAGGACACCTCGGAGGGGTCGTGCAGCAAGTCAATATGGGTGGAGCTCAGGAATAGGAAGGGTGCAGTCACGATGTTGGGGGTTTACTACAGGCCTCCCAACAGCCAGCGGGAGGTAGAGGAGCAGATATGTAGACAGATTTTGGAAAGATGTAAAGGTAACAGGGTTGTCGTGGTGGATGAATTTAACTTCCCCTATATTGACTGGGACTCACTTAGTGCTAGGGGCTTAGATGGGGCAGAATTTGTAAGGAGCATCCAGGAGGGCTTCTTGAAACAATATGTAGATAGTCCAACTAGGGATGGGGCTGTACTGGACCTGGTATTGGGGAATGAGCCCGGACAGGTGGTCGAAATTTCAGTAGGGGAGCATTTCGGGAACAGTGACCATAATTCCGTAAGTTTTAAGGTACTTGTGGATAAGTATAAGAGTAGTCCTCGGGTGAAGGTGCTAAATTGGGGGAAGGCAAATTATAATAATATTAGGCAGGAACTGAAGAATTTAGATTGGGGGCGGCTGTTTAAAGGTAAATCAACATCTGACATGTGGGAGTCTTTCAAACGTCAGTTGATTAGAATCCAGGACCAGCATGTTCCTGTGAGGAAGAAGGACAAGTTTGGCAAGTTTCAGGAACCTTGGATAACGCGGGATATTGTAAGCCTACTCAAAAAGAAAAAGGAAGCATTCGTAAGGGCTGGAAGGTTAGGAACAGACGAATCCCTTGAGGAATATAAAGACAGTAGGAAGGAACTTAAGCAAGGTGTCAGGAGGGCTAAAAGAGGTTATGAAAAGTCATTGGCAAACAGGATTAAGGAAAATCCCAAGGCTTTTTATACTTATATAAAGAGCAAGAGTGTAACTAGGGAAAGGGTTGGCCCACTCAAGGACAGAGGAGGGAATCTACGTGTGGAGCCAGAGGAAATGGGCGAGGTACTAAATGAGTACTTTGCATCAGTATTTACCAAAGAGAATGACTTGGTGGATGATGAGCCGAGGGAAGGGAGTGTCGATAGTCTCAGTCATCTCATTATCAAAAAGGAGGAGGTGTTGGGTGTCTTGCAAAGCATTAAGGTAGATAAGTCCCCAGGGGCTGATGGGATCTACCCCAGAATACTGAGGGAGGCAAGGGAAGAAATTGCTGGGGCCTTGACAGAAATCTTTGCATCCTAATTAGCTACAGGTGAGGTCCCAGAGGACTGGAGAATAGCCAATGTTGTTCCTTTGTTTAAGAAGGGTGGTAAGGATAATCCAGGAAATTATAGGCCGGTGAGCCTTATGTCAGTGGTCGGGAAATTATTAGAGAGGATTCTTCGGGACAGGATTTACTCCCATTTGGAAACAAACAAACTTCTTAGTGAGAGGGAGCATGGTTTTGTGAAGGGGAAGTCATGTCTCACTAATTTGATTGAGTTTTTTGAGGAAGTGACGAGGATGATTGACAAAGGAAGGGCAGTGGATGTTGTCTATATGGACTTCAGTAAAGCCTTTGACAAGGTCCCTCATGGCAGACTGGTACAAAAGGTGAAGTCACACGGGATCAGAGGTGAGCTGGCAAGATGGATACAGAATTGGCTCAGTCATAGAAGACAGAGGGTAGCAGTGGAAGGGTGCCTTTCTGAATGGAGGGCTGTGACTAGTGGTGTTCCGCAGGGATCAGTGCTGGGACCTTTGCTGTTTGTAGTATATATAAATGATTTGGAGGAAAATGTAGCTGGTCTGATTAATAAGTTTGCGGACGACACAGAGGTTGGTGGAGTTGCGGATCGTGTTGAGGATTGTCAGAGAATACAGCAGGATATAGATCGGTTGGAGACTTGGGCGGAGCAATGGCAGATGGGGTTTAATCCGGACAAATGTGAGGTAATGCGTTTTGGAAGGTCTAATGCAGGTGGGAAGAATACAGTAAATGGCAGAACCCTTAGGAGTATTGACAGGCAGAGAGATCTGGGCGTACAGGTCCACAGATCACTGAAAGTGGCAACGCAGGTGGATAAGGTAGTCAAGAAGGCTTACGGCATGCTTTCCTTCATCGGTCGGGGCATAGAGTATAAAATTTGGCAAGTCATGCTGCAGCTGTACAGAACTTTAGTTAGGCCACACTTCGAATATTGCGTGCAATTCTGGTCGCCACTCTACCAGAAGGACGTGGAGGCTTTGGAGACTGTGCAGAAGAGGTTTACCAGGATGTTGCCTGGTCTGGAGGGTATTAGCTATGAGGAGAGGTTGGATAAACTCGGATTGTTTTCACTGGAACGACAGAGGTGGAGGGGCGACATGATAGAGGTTTACAAAGTTATGAGCGGCATGGACAGATTGGATAGTCAGAAGCTTTTTCCCAGGGTGGAAGAGTCAGTTACTCGGAGACATAGGTTTAAGGTGAGAGGGGCAAAGTTTAGAGGGGGTGTGCGAGGCAAGTTCTTTACACAGAGGATGGTGAGTGCCTGGAACTTGCTGCCGGGGGAGGTGGTGGAAGCAGGTACGATAGCGACGTTTAAGAGGCATCTTGACAAGTATATGAATAGGATGGGAATAGAGGGATACGGTCCCCGGAAATGCAGAAGGTTTTAGTTTGGACAGGCATCAAGATCGGCGCAGGCTTGGAGGGCCGAATGGCCTGTTCCTGTGCTGTACTGTTCTTTGTTCTTTGTTCTAAATGCTGCATGCATTCAGATAAAGAGCCTTTAATTCCATCTTTTTACCATTTTTCCCTACTCTGTCCCTATTTGCTGGTGCACACATGTTTGAATGCTCTGTCTCTTCCTGTCACACTCTGGTTATTATCACCCATATCTCTACCTTACACAATTACCTTGTTCTTTCTCTTTAACTTTCTAAATATCCCCTGATCTGAACCCTCCCCACAACTATTTAGTCTAAAGCCGTCTCTACAGCCCTAGTTAATTGATTCGCCAGGACACTGATCCCAGTGCGGTTCAAGTAAAGCCCATCCCAATGGAAAAGCTCCCTCTCTCCCCAGTACTGGTGCTATTACCCCATGAATTGAAACTCATTTCTCCCACACCAATCTTTGAGCCATGCATTCAACTCTCTGATCTTATTCACCCTATGCCAATTTGCTTGTGGCTCAGCTAATAATCCAGGGATTATTACCTTTGTGGTTCTGCGTTTTAATTTAGCCCCTAACTGTTCCTACTCTCTTAGCGGAACCTGTTTCTTAGTCCTATCTATGTTGTTGGTACCCACATGGACTGAGACAACTGGTTCCTTCCCCTCTCACTCCAAGTTCCCCTCTAGCCCCGAGGAAATGTCCTTCGTGCTGGCACTGGGCAGGCAACACAGACTTTGGGACTTTGGCTGCAGAGAGCAGTATCTATCCCAACTATACTGTCCTGTACTACTACTACTACAACATTCCTTTTTACTCCCCCCACTTGAATGGCCGCCTGTATCAAGCTGCTGTTGTCAGTTTGCACAACCTCCTGCTGTCCCTGCTCTCGTCCACACAGGCTTCAAGAACCTCATACTTGTTGGACTAATGCAAGGGCTGAGGCTCCTCCCGTGCTGCCTTCTGGATCCCTATACCTGCCTCACTCATAGTCACACCCTCCTGTCCCTGACCACAGACCAAATCTGAAGTACTTATTCAAAGGGATGCAACTATCTCCTGGAACAAAGTGTCCAGGTAGCTTTCTCCCTCGCTGATGCATCCCAGTGCCCAAAGCTCAGACTCTAGCTCATCAACTCTGATCCGAAGTTTCACGAGCTGCAGACACTTACTGCAGATGTGGTTGCTGTCCACCCATTCCCACATGCTACAGCTGCAACACATCACTTGCCCTGTCATGTAGATTTTATTTTATTTAACTAATTAGGATTTCAAGTTTTGAAATGTCACTCGGGGATTGAGCCGGGGAGTGGGACTGACAGCATAGCTCTGTGGAGAGCCAGCATGGACTCAATGGGCGTCATGGCCTCCTTCTGTGCTGGAAATGACTCTCTGACTCTCATTTTCTATGTTTCTATAGATAAAGCTCTTGGGCCAAAAGGGATCAAATGATATGAGGGGAAAGCGCGAACAGAGTTGGACGATCAGCCATGATCATAATGAATGGCGGAGCAGCCTCGAAGGGCCGAATGGCCTACTTCTGCTCCTATTTTCTATCTTTCTATGACACTCACTGAATATTTGTAGTTATATAAAGTGGTTTAATTAGGCAAGCTATAAATTTAATACAGTACTTATATCTCCCCGGTCCTAGTTTAAGCTATTGTCCTAGTTTAGAGGAAAAATATGTAAAACTCACTGACCAATCACCTACCTGCTCACCTAATTAATGCCTCTCCACCTCAGCTCTTAGATCTCACTGTCGGTTGCTCCCTCTCTTGGATCACTCTTTGTTTTGTAAAGAACAGAACAGTACCTCTTCCCTCACTGCGCCGAATTCCCAAGATATGTACCCTGTAGAAGCTGTACTCTGTCGAGCTGGCTTCTGCACTACTTACTCCATACATTAGGGAAAACCTCCTGTATTTACACTAGCAAGAATTCCAAAGACCTGAGTCAGCCCCTGCTGACCAGGTAACCAGTTCTAACTTTCTTTTGGGCCTCCTTATCTCGAGAGACAATGGATACGCGCCTGGAGGTGGCCAGTGGTTTGTGAAGCAGCGCCTGGAGTGGCTATAAAGGCCAATTCTAGAGTGACAGGCTCTTCCACAGGTGCTGCAGAGAAATTTGTTTGTCGGGGCTGTTGCACAGTTGGCTCTCCCCTTGCGCCTCTGTCTTTTTTCCTGTCAACTACTAAGTCTCTTCGACTCGCCACATTTTAGCCCTGTCTTTATGGCTGCCCGCCAGCTCTGGCGAACGCTGGCAACTGACTCCCACGACTTGTGATCAATGTCACAGGATTTCATGTCGCGTTTGCAGACGTCTTTAAAGCGGAGACGTGGACGGCCGGTAGGTCTGATACAAGTGGCGAGCTCGCTGTACAATGTGTCTTTGGGGATCCTGCCATCTTCCATGCGGCTCACATGGCCAAGCCATCTCAAGCGCCGCTGACTCAGTAGTGTGTACAAGCTGGGGATGTTGGCCGCCTCGAGGACTTCTGTGTTGGAGATACGGTCCTGCCACCTGATGCCAAGTATTCTCCGAAGGCAGCGAAGATGGAATGAATTGAGACGTCGCTCTTGGCTGGCATACGTTATCCAGGCCTCGCTGCCATAGAGCAAGGTACTGAGGACACAGGCCTGATACACTCGGACTTTTGTGTTCCGTGTCAGTGCGCCATTTTCCCACACTCTCTTGGCCAGTCTGGACATAGCAGTGGAAGCCTTTCCCATGCGCTTGTTGATTTCTGCATCTAGAGACAGGTTACTGGTGATAGTTGAGCCTAGGTAGGTGAACTCTTGAACCACTTCCAGAGCGTGGTCGCCAATATTGATGGATGGAGCATTTCTGACGTCCTGCCCCATGATGTTGGTTTTCTTGAGGCTGATGGTTAGGCCAAATTTATTGCAGGCAGCCGCAAACCTGTCGATGAGACTCTGCAGGCACTCTTCAGTGTGAGATGTTAAAGCAGCATCGTCAGCAAAGAGGAGTTCCCTGATGAGGACTTTCCGTACTTTGGACTTCGCTCTCAGACGGGCAAGGTTGAACAACCTGCCCCCTGATCTTGTGTGGAGGAAAATTCCTTCTTCAGAGGACTTGAACGCATGTGAAAGCAGCAGGGAGAAGAAAATCCCAAAAAGTGTGGGTGCGAGAACACAGCCCTGTTTCACGCCACTCAGGATAGGAAAGGGCTCTGATGAGGAGCCACCATGTTGAATTGTGCCTTTCATATTGTCATGGAATGAGGTGATGATACTTAGTAGCTTTGGTGGACATCCGATCTTTTCTAGTAGTCTGAAGAGACCACGTCTGCTGACGAGGTCAAAGGCTTTGGTGAGATCAATGAAAGCAATGTAGAGGGGCATCTGTTGTTCACGGCATTTCTCCTGTATCTGACGAAGGGAGAACAGCATGTCAACGGTTGATCTCTCTGCATGAAAGCCACACTGTGCCTCAGGGTAGACGCGCTCGGCCAGCTTCTGGAGCCTGTTCAGCGCGACTCGAGCAAAGACTTTCCCCACTATGCTGAGCAGGGAGATTCCACGGTAGTTGTTGCAGTCACCGCGGTCACCTTTGTTTTTATAGAGGGTGATGATATTGGCATCGCGCATGTCCTGTGGTACTGCTCCCTCGTCCCAGCACAGGCATAGCAGTTCATGTAGTGCTGAGAGTATAGCAGGCTTGGCACTCTTGATTATTTCAGGGGTAATGCTGTCCTTCCCAGGGGCTTTTCCGCTGGCTAGAGAATCAATGGCATCACTGAGTTCCGATTTGGTTGGCTGTATGTCCAGCTCATCCATGACTGGTAGAGGCTGGGCTGCATTGAGGGCAGTCTCAGTGACAGCATTCTCCCTGGAGTACAGTTCTAGGTAGTGCTCAACCCAGCGGTCCATTTGTTTGCGTTGGTCAGTGATTATGTCCCCTGATTTAGATTTGAGGGGGGCAATCTTCTTGATCGTTGGCCCAAGAGCTCTCTTCATGCCATCATACATTCCTCTGATGTTTCCGGTGTCTGAGGCCAGCTGAATATGACTGCATAGCCATCTAATGAACTAACTGTGCAGGCAGCTATATGTATGAATGTGTATGGGAGATAATCTTCCTCCATTGTTTTCTTCTAGTACATTACATGGTTCTCTGTTTTTAAAAAATCTCATAACTTCATCTTTCATTCTTTTGGTGTGATCTTAAATTTATGCCGTTTAGTTATTGACTTACTGACTGAAGGGTCAAAAAAGTATTTTTTTATTTATCTTATCAAAACCATGTATAATTTTGAACAGCTGTCAGATTTCCTTCTGTGAGGAAACAATAATGTTAGAGTTCCACATTGGGCTGTGCCAGACACCGAGGTAGAAAGTTGTCAGCCCCTGGTTTCGGGTGCAAAAGCAGCTCTGTGGTCATGCAACATGCCCAAAGCAGGAGGCTTGATGCTGGCCCAAAATTGGGCATCAGGCCTCATCAAACTAACCTGGGCCAACTGCCTACCCTTGGTGTGCCTCAATTGCCTGCCTCCCCAGCAGGGTAGGGGGCAGGATAGCGATGAAGAAAGGGAGATCACAGAAAAGCCTGGCTCGGGTATAAAATTAAAACCTGACCCGGGCCCGACCCAAACACGGCCAGCCCGAACCCGACCCAAGCTCTTTAATTTTTTTTCGTGCCCAATCTGACCTGACATGAATCTCTTCATCCGTTCCGGCAGCAGGCTATTCCTGCTGCTGGAGTTGTGGGGAATCATGGGCAAGCCTGATCCCGTGACTTCCCGGAAACAGTGTCCAGCCTGACCCGACCTGAGCCCGAATGCTGGACTTGGAATTTTGACCCAACCCGAACCCAACACATGTAGTTGGATCTAGTCGGGTTCGGGTCGGATAACCAGGCTTTAGATCACAGACAGCAGGAATGCTATGGAGCCGGGTGGAGGAGGTGAATTTTAATTTAAAAAATTTCTAACACTCACTTTTCAGTGATGACCAGTTCCGAGATCATGTCCAGGCCAGGGGACGCTCAGAGGAATAGCGTGGCGTCTTCTCCACTCCTTGAGGCACCAAATTCCTAAGTGGTCCTAAAGCGGGCATTAGGCCCTTTATTTACATACATAAGGAGTCTAATGCCTATTTTAGGCAGCTGTGAGGAATGCGTGAAAAATTGCTCAACCCAATTTTGGTTTGGATGTTTTTCAGGACTTCTTGGGGCACAGGACATTAGTCGCCAAAATTGGGCCTCATTTGGTCATTTGAACTGCGATGAATTTTATAATAAATATAATTTTGGACAGTTTTCACAGCAGAAGCTTCATGATCCTAGTTTCTCTTACAGAACCAAAAGATAACAATGTTTTTTAAGCAAGTGCATTTGGCTTTATCTAGCCAACATTACTATTTAAACAAATCCTTT
The DNA here is from genome assembly GCF_036365525.1 of Heterodontus francisci. Lineage (NCBI taxonomy): Eukaryota > Metazoa > Chordata > Chondrichthyes > Heterodontiformes > Heterodontidae > Heterodontus > Heterodontus francisci. The sequence continues at coordinate 21,194,683 of NC_090387.1, read as the reverse complement.
AGAAAACAGGAAGAGTTTCATAGTGAGTCATGAATGTTTTGTAAATGAGGTGCTCGAACAAAACAGAGCCATTCACTGCAAAAAAAGGTTTTTCATTTTGTTTAATTATGATCATTAATCATTTTTGATTTAGCAACACATAATAAATTCAGTGTTTTCAGATTGTAAAGCAAAATCCTGAACATTATTCCTCAAGATGTACTTAAAGCTCCATTCTTTTCTTTTGGGCCTCCTTATCTCGAGAGACAATGGATACGCCCCCGGAGGTGGTCAGTGGTTTGTGAAGCAGTGCCTGGAGTGGCTATAAAGGCCAATTCTAGAGTGACAGGCTTTTCCACAGGTGCTGCAGAGAAATTTGTTTGTCGGGGCTGTTGCACAGTTGGCTCTCCCCTTGCGCCTCTGTCTCCATAATAATATACAAACATAGGAATTAGGAGCAGGAGTAGGCCACTCGGCCCCTCGAGCCTTCTCCGCCATTCAATACGATCATGGCTGATCTGATTGTAACCTCGACTCCACATTCCCACCTACCCCCAAAACCTTTCACCCCCTTGCTTATCAAGAATCTATCTACCTCTGCCTTAAAAAAATGTAAAGACTCCTCTTCCACCACCTTTTGAGGACGATGGAACTTGGATACTAACTAGGCTATGACAGGCAATGAGTTCACGAGGCTATTGCATGAATATTTTGATAAATATTGTACATGAACATAAAGCAGGACAAAATTATGAACAATGAGCAGAATATCGGACATGACAGAACAAGAATAATATGAGCGCTAATTACATGTTGATTGCAAGTACCTTGGAAAGATAATGACAGATTGATGCAACAGTGCTGCAAGGTAAGATCAAAAGTGCCAGGAGAAATGTTAAAAGCAGACTTCACACCCTGAGTTCTTTGTGAATTTGGGATTATATTAAATCACAGTTAATTAAGGATAAGTATTTGGCTTCTTTTGGAGGTTAGGCTGTAATTCGAGACACACTAATACAATTGTACATTTACAGCTGGAAGGAGGCCATTTGTGTGTCAAAGTTCTTTTCAGAGTTACCTGTTTAGATCTATTCTCTCCCATAAAATAGTACAGAAGGAGGCCATTCAGCCCATCAAGCCTGTGCCAACTCGTTTGAAGAGCAATCCAGGTAGGCCCATTCCCCCACTCTTTCTCAGTATCCATGCATTTTTTTTCTCCTTCAAGTGTAGTTTAGTTTAGAGATACAGCACTGAAACAGGCCCTTCGGCCCACCGAGTCTGTGCCAACCAACAACCCATTTATACTAATCCTACATTAATCTGATTCCCTTTTGAAAGCTACTATTGAATCTATATCCACCACCCTATCAGGCAGTGCAGTTCAAACCCCAACCACTTGTTGCAGAAAATATTTTTCCTCCTGTTGCTTCTGGTTCTTTTGCCAATCACCTTAAATCTGCTCCCTCAGGTTATCAACCATTCAGCCACTGTAAACAGTTTCTCTTTATTATTCTATCTAAGCCCTTCATGATTTTAAGCACATCTACCAAGTCTCCTCTTTGCCTTTTTTTTAATTTTAGAGATACAGCACTGAAACAGGCCCTTCGGCCCACCGAGTCTGTGCCGACCAACAACCACCCATTTATACTAACCCTACAGTAATCCCATATTCCCTACCACCTACCTACACTGGGGGCAATTTACAATGGCCAATTTACCTATCAACCTGCAAGTCTTTGGCAGGAAACCGGAGCACCCGGCGAAAACCCACGCGGTCACAGGGAGAACTTGCAAACTCCGCACAGACAGTACCCAGAATCGAACCCGGTTCCCTGGAGCTGTGAGGCTGCGGTGCTAACCACTGCACCACTGTGCCACCTTCTGTTTCTGTACAGCCTTCTGTGCTGTAAGGATAAAAATCCCAGTGTTTGCTGTCTATCCAGGTATCTAATTCCTCATCCCTGGAACCATTCCAATAAATCTTTCTGTACCCTTCCTGTTTCAAAAAAAATCCTAACCTCTCCCTTCATTCATTTGGTGATAATCTCAAATTCATACTGTCTCGTTACTGATTCACCAACCAGTGGAAATAATTTGTCTCTACTTTATTGAAGTGCTTGGTAATTTTGAGCACCGCAACCAGCTCTCCCTGAAGGGTAGAACCCAAATTTTTCCAATCTGTTTCATAACTGAAACCTCTCATACTAGTATCCTTCTGTGTTCTCTCCATGGCCTTAGCATCTTTCCTCAAGTAATGCTCCCTAAACTGGACACGTCTAACTGAACCTAACTAATGATTTCTATAGGTTTAGCATTACCTCTTTGCTTTTGTACTCAATAAATTCGAGCTCTCGTGTGCTTTATCATTAACAATGTTTCAACTTGTTCTCCCACATTCAAGAATTCATACGTTCATGAAGTTCAAACCCCACATCAAATTCCAATAATACACAAGCTCACCTAGAGCATGTAAGGATATGGATGTGTCTCCTGATTAAACAGCCCCTTATTGAATGCAGACCAAACCTTAGGTGATGAGGCATTGGTTTTCCTTCATTACAAAATCAAGATTGAAGGAGACAACATTATAAGTATATATCATGAATGAAGAGAGAAACATTTACCAACATGAATCCACTGAGAATTAATCACCCTCACCAGCTACCATCATTTCCATATTGTTGCAGTGCAATGGAACACACATCATTTTCTTTTTGCTTCCAACAGATCTGAAATTAAAGGAAAAAAGTAGAAACATTTACTTTTTAAACAAATTTAAACATAGGAAAATCAAAATAAATGAATGGAGGAAACGTCAATGGATCTACCTGGTCTGCTCGTTCAATAATTGGAACATCTACCCAACATGGGGCTGGGTTTTCCCTGTGGGGGGAAACAGAGGTCGGGACTGTTTCCAGGTTACGAACCCACCTGCGGTGGGGGAAGGGAGACAGTCACTAATTGGGATTTTCAAGGGGGCAGCCCCTTAATTGGCATGGAGACAATGCGGAGCTGCTGGTCCCACCCAGCAACTGGCCTTCGTCGACCCAGGAAGCCACGACGCAATTTTGCTTGGCTCAGGCAATTAGTTGCCTGAGGCCGTGGCTTCTGCCCTTATGAGGCATAATGTGCTGACTCCAAGAACTGCCGACCAATCAGAGGGCCGGCAGCTGTTCAGTCCCAGCAGTACCACTGGGATTAGGGGCCACTGCTGGGACTGCACCCAGCCCCTGACCCAGCCATTGACGGAGGCCTGGAGTTTAGGTGAGTGGGGCATGCCTGCCGGGGTCAGTCAGGTAGGTCCCAGTAATTGGGGGCCCCCCCGAGCCCGCAGTCAGGCTGCCTCACCAAGTGGCATATGTACCCCCCACCACTGGTAAAATACCAGCAGCGTCAGAAAGAGGCCCTTAAGTGGCTATTAATTAGCCACTTAAGGGCCTCAATTGGCCCAAGGATGGGTGGGCCACCCAACACCTACCCCGTCGCTTGTAAAGTGCCAAAGGAGGTAGGTAGGTGACAGGCACACTGTCTCCCCCACCACACCCGCCATCCCACCCAATTTTATGCCATACCAGCACCTCCCAGCCTGCTCTAGGGAATGCGGTGGAAGTGGGACCATGAAATTCCAGCCAGGTTCTCTGTCCAGTTAAGGATGGTGGATGAGCTCTTGAAACTGGAGGGTCAATCAGAGGCCTTCCAGCTTGAGAAGAGCAGCAGGGTGTAATGGAAGGTAAGTCAGAGGATGGGCGCTTCAAAATCTCCAACTTTTTCAGATCTGCAATTAAAAATAGATTCAGTAGTCAAGCTATCACTGTGGTGGGGGAACCCCTCTATAGGGCAGCCTGTGACGGCTGTTGTGCTCAAGCAGACAGTGAGGCCGGCACCAGATGCCTAAACTGGCCCCCACTGCTGTGGGAACCTGGAGGTTGCCACAAAAATCCCAGTTGGCCTCCTTTAATTGACCTTAAGTGGCCGTTAACGACCTCAATGGGCTACCCGCTGCGTGTGGGCAGGCAGACCTGCCAGCTCCCAATCCCACCTCTGCAAAACTGGCCTGGAGGCGGGATGGAGCCGGGAACCAGCACGCTGGCCTGTGGGGCTAATTTTTAGCCCCGCCTACCTCTGTTCCGGCAGTGGCTGAAAATGCCACTCCTGGAGTCTACTCCACCCAGTTAATTTCCTGAGGGAACATTCTGCACAGGTATTACCTGAAGAAAGCTATATTTATCAATCTCTTTAAAATCTCTTTCAACCTTGGCCTACAATTTCCCCAGACAACATTTATCAGCCTCCCTGCTGTTAAGTGTCTGCTGTGGCTCAGTGGTAATATCCTCACCTCTGAGTCAGCAGTTGATTGGTTTACGTCCCACTCCTGAGACTTGAGCACACAATCTAGGCGGACGCTTCAGTGCAGTACTGAGGGAGTGCTGTACTGCTGGAGGTACTTTCTTTCTGATGCGATGTTAAACAGAGGCTTAGTTTGCCCTCGACGTAAAAGATCCCATGGCACTATTTGATGAAGAGCAGGGAAGTTCTCCTGGTGCCCTGGCTAATATTTACCCATCAACCAGGATCACTAAAATAGTAAATCTGGTCAATAGCTCCTTGCCGTGTGCCAATTTGCTGCCGCACTGGGCGTTGGGGGTGGGGGGGGGGGGCGCTATGTTCAGGAAAATGTGGTCTACATTGCAGTCTTGCCAGTTGTCCTTAAAAGGATTGTTCCAGGCTGCCACCAAGGTCATTTCTTAAAAAAACTTACCTGATTGTACAGCCATGAGATGCAAGAGTGCTCCATGACAGTGTCAAAGACAGTTGCTGGCCCCCTCCCTTACAACCGATCACTTCCATTCCCAGTCACCTTCTCAATCATTTCTGTTCCTCTCCCAGGGCCGACTTTAGGGCTGCTGCCAGCAATGCAGTGACCCAAAATTGATATCCTCATCATTGGTGCCTAAGGATGCCTAGCAGATGTGTGCAGCTCTCCAGCCTCATGCAAGTGAGCCCGGGACCCAATAGTGGCTGTGCCTCAGGCCTACCCATTCACATAGTTGGCACCGGGAGGCTGGTGTGAACTGATTTCTAGGCCACTGTGGCTACTCTTGTCACATTCAGTCCTGTTCTCGATCAGATTTGTAAATAGTTCCTTTTAAGTGAGCAGATCAATTCGCTTCAATAACTTTTGTTATGAATCTGTTCTATATATTGACAACTTTGAGGATAAAAAAAATTCTAATCTTTAATGTCATATCAAACCTATGTCCTTAGCATCATAACTGTTGAATTGTAACATAGGCACAATTATTGCTTATTAAAACCAGTTTCCTTTTGCTTTGTGCTCACAGTTTGATAGCCATCTTACTTTATCCATGTTTCTTAGCATTTTTAAGTCATGTATCATGTCCCCACCCCTCAATCTTCTTTTCGGTAATGAAGTTTGATTCTCTGAAACTTCTTTCATAACTTTTAGGAACCTAAAACTCAGAATCTTTCTTGTATTTCTACTCTGAACATTTCCCAATGCATCAGTCTCCTTTTCAATATTGGTTCCATAAATTACACTCTATATTCCAAATGTGGCTTCATCAGTAATCATTATTAGGTTAGAATAACTTATTTAACTAACAATCTAGGGCCCTAGAGAAGTAACATAGTATTGGATTAACTTTATTGATATCAGCTTCATATTGACCTGAAACATTCAATGTGAAATATCAATAATCACACTCATTTCCTCCACCACATCTATTAATGGACACCTAATTAAACTTATCATTAAAACTGACACTTAACGGAGATTGATGAAACATAGGTTGTGTCACACAAGTAAGGAAGAGCCTTATAATGTTTACATCTAATTGGATCTTGCACTTTCATTTGGTATAGTTTATATCTCCACAGAATAACACTGATATCAAAATCTAGATTTTTTTCAATTTAGTTTGAGAACTTTTCATGCGTAAATATTGTACGTTGCATCTTAGCACAATTTTTATTCTCTATATTCATTACTATAACTTAAATGAATATTAGGAACTTATAAGAAGTTCAACAATGTAATGAATGCTTACAATTCAAATAGCTTGAATGTTAGCATATTAGATTGAAATCTAAAAGTATCTTAACTAACAATAGATGGTGTTTGACTACAAACCTTTGCTTTACCTTTATTATTTTCCAGCTTGGGTATTTAAGGTATGTATGTGAGCTATGGAATGCAGTGCATTAGATGAAGGTTTTTATTAGTTAATTGATAAATTGAAACACATGGGTGGCTGGGTAAACAGTGTTATATACAAGGAATGCAGTACATTACACAGGGTTTTTATTGGAAAATAGTTAATTTAAACCATATGGTAAAATATCATGAAGTTCATGGGAACCACCCTGCTGAAAGTCATTTTAGTGTCAGCAATGGAAATGATTATAAAGAAAGCGAATGAAATCGGTTGTATAAATTCAGATTATGTAAAGGCCTATTAAGTATATAGCTTATGCAGCCCTGATTGTGGTTCCTGATATAGTGCAGAAACTGCTTTTTGTAAACAAGCATTGGATTATCATCATTGGAGTTTCTACTGACATCTAGGCCGGAATTTTACAGTGGGCGGATGGGAGACGGACTCTGACATAAATGTCGGTGACGAACCCGCTTCCGCCCCGCCTGGGGATCTGTCCCGTATTTTACGGATCCCTAGGCTTTAATTGGCCCGAGGCGGGACTTCCATCCGCTTGAGGGAGGACGTCCTGCCTCAGTGAGCTGCCAACCAATCAGCGGGCCGGCAGCTCTTAGTCTCAGCAGCGCCACTGGGAGCGGTGGCCACTGCTGGGACTGCAGCCCAGCTGACGCCATGGACCCGAGAGAGTGGGTAAGTTTGGGTTGCCTCACCAGGGGGATCGGTCGTGCACTGGTGAGACTAAGGAGATCGTTTGGGGGGAGGGGGGCGTCTTGGATCCTGGGGGTGGGTTGGGAGGTGGGGGCGGCCCTCAATCGGGCACCCTGTGCCCGACTGCCATGCCCCCCCGGGGCACAGAAATGCCGGCATCTATCGCTGGGCGACCTTTCACGTACCCAGCACACCCACTTGCCACAGGTAAAATACGCGTGGAGGCGGGCGAGGGCCCTTAAGTAGCCACTTAAGGGTCTTGCTCGGCCTTGGGCGGGTGGGCCGTTTCCCACCACCCCCCTCTCCCTCACCGCCTGACCTCCATAAACCTGTCCAGAGGCGGGTAGGCCTCCCGGAGCCTGCCGCTCAATTTTACGCCGTCCCCATGTCACCATCCAACCCGCTGGGGCGGTGTAAAATTCCGGCCCTAATTTTCATTTAAATCACCTAAAATGATAATAAAGAGCTGGTAGATATTACTGAGTTTTTAATTCTTGCAATTCCTAAAGAATATTCTCAGCCCCTACCTATACATGACTTCTACATTTTCCCCTTAAGTATCTCCCAGTTTGCAGAGAGCCCTCAGTGAAATTATCAGAGGAAGTTTTCTGATATAACACACACACAACCATTAGAAACTAGATTAAGACTGTCCAGATTCATTTTGTAAAGGACCTTAAATCGAGCAGATGGAGATTTTTTAAAATCCCATATCAGCCCAGATTGGATTTGAACCAAAGTCCCACTGGTGAAAACCTCATGTATCAGACAACATTTTCTGATTAACAAGACAGACAGGTAATCTATTCTCAGGCATTTGGTGCTCTTCAGCCAGCCTGTGGGAGAAGCAAGAGAGGAATACCATTTGATTGACCCTCCATCCTTCAGTGTTTCACAAAACAATGCTGTTCTTCTTCTTGTTGTCTTCCATGCACAGTCCAAGTGAGATTGAAAACCCATTGTGTGGTGAATAATGTTGTCACATTCTGTTCAACTATGTTTGTTAGGAGTTTTTTTATAAACACGAGAGAAATGGTTGATAACTCCTTGCCCAAAAGTACCCTATACGTTCAACAGTTTAACCAGAATCGTAACAACAGAAAGCAGTCAATACAAACTGCAAAACCTAACTGTTCTCAATTGCTCAGTTATAACAAGCATTTTTGTTTTGTTGATTCCACTAGATATTTTATCATAGTTAGTACAGGATGAACTTCTAATAAGAATAACTATTGATCCCCATAAGTCCATAATAATGGTAACTGTTTATGTTATGTTATAATGATTTTGTATTAAAAGGTGATGCTTGGTTGAAAACTCCTGTACAGTGGGAAGGAATGAAAGTAATTTGCTCCACATGAATTCTGCATTTATACTTGGACAAAGTTCTTGATCTTCTCGAGTTAACGACATTTATACTTAAAATTACATTTCACGTTACCTCACAAGCTTTACAGTATTTAGTAGCATACTCCATAAATGTGCCCTGATATTGCCACAAAGGTAGGCCTGCACACTACTGAGCAGCATTCATTGGATGGAATAACATATGAGATTACAGGAGGGAAAACCCGGTGCATAATCTGACCTCCATCAGCTGTCACTATGAGTGTCACTCCACTTCACAGCAACAAGTATCTCATAACATCTAAAAAAAATTAAGATCTAAAACATGTTTTGATTATGTAACACTTTCATGGCTTAAAGAAGATACATGATGGGTAACACTGATATTATGGAAAATGTTTCATAGAAGATACAACAGTCACAACTTTGATGCATCTAGTTGATAATAATTTCCATATTCCATAGGTATGTGCCACATAACTATGATTTTAGGGCTGTATTTGTAGCTGATGAAATTGAGTCATGGATAGAGACACTTTGGCATCTATGCTGACATTCTGGAGCTAGTTTCTTTTTCTGTTTACTTCCTATTAGTATATGTCCTTCTGCTTCAATGATTCAGAACAGAGATCTCAATAGAGACACATGTCAGAAAAATTAGCAACTACTAGCTAAATGACTTTAATTGTGACGTGAAAAGGGTCGTGTCTCTTGATTTAGGATTAGTTTAGCAATCCTGTAGCTCCTGAAACCATGGGATTTTACCCACATGAAAAATACTATTCATCCCAGGATGCTTTCTCCAAAAAGTAAATATCATCAAAAGCCTTTTCTCCAGTACCCTTTAGCCACCTCCATTTTTGAGAATTTTCCAAATTTGTAGCTAGGCCCACGCTTTGTTGTTAACAAAATCAAAATTTCTATTTGTGAACAAAATACTTAATAGGTAGCATCAAAAATGACCAGAGATATCTGTGATCTTTGCAGCAAGAAAGGAATGCTTTAGAACAGTTTATCTTCATATATGAAACATAACTAAATTTTAAGCTCACATTTCTACCAATGTTTTTGATTTCAGAAAGTATGGATTGGAAGGATTCCACATTCTGTGAATCATAATTTTTTTCACGAATTGCAATGTGCCTCAAGAAACCTTTCAACCAACGTAAGTTCTGCCCCTCCCACTCCACCCCAATAAAATACTTGGTTTAAGACCATTTAAAACAGTTGCCACAAAATTCTGACCTTCACGACAAATCCATTATGCCACTGGGAAATCCTGACTGGGAGTTAGGTATGACCTTTAGAAATAAGCATTTTGAGTAACTTGGTCTTGAAATTTCAACCTGGAAGTCAAAAAATTTGGATTGTCCAATCTGTAGATACAAAAAAAATGGCAAATGAATGATGCTTCATATTTGATTACCAGAAAATGAGATACATATGCTCACCAGAGAACTGGGAATATGCTTCCATTATATGGACAACACCTACCTCCACTAGATTGCCAAGAAATCAGAGAGAAAATCAGTGCTCTCTGTAATTGGTTACTAATAACCAGAGGGCACCTTGCAAGATTGATGCAAACTCTTTAAGGGCACAAGACAATTGAATAGCAAAATCATAACCAATCGCCAAGTAAGCAATGAAGAAACTGGACACTGCAGATATAGAGCTACAATGAAACATGCTGGAATTTAAAAAAAAAAGGAGAGGCAATTAGACCTTCGCTATCTTCCTCTTCCAATTGCCTCCAGTTGAAAGCAACTTTTAGTGTGAACTCTAAGCACTGAATATGCACAGAATTGACTAATGCAGGCTAGATGCTGGATTGCAAATATATGTTATCATCTTCTTAGTGCAATAAATATATTCAAATCTAAATGTTTTAAGTCCGGCCAAAATGTTGACCTTTACAAAAATCTGTCCAGATGCATCCAGATCAGATTTATAAAATATTTTAGAATTCATTCCTCATATCTGAGTATTTATTATTTGAATTTTTTTCCAGTCATGTCATTTTATTTCGTAATGACTCATTTATATTTGACGAACGATAGTATCATACTTCATATCACCTACTTTAATAACTGAGTCTGTTCTATATCGGGCCTTGCACAGACCACAGCAGCAGTAAAAGAGAAAAAAAACAAAGAAATTGCTGCAAGTTGTCAAATCACGACTCCTTTAATTTATACCCATTATTTCACATCCAATCAAATGAAGAGCAACACAATAGCAATTATGGGAGTTTTCTGTGACAGCCATCATATTTCATTGTAAGGTGAGGAGTACTTTATAGAATGATCCAAATTTCAGGACCAAAGGCAGCCATTTTAATTTTTTAAAAATTTATTCACTCAGGGAATGTAGGCATCATTGACAAGGTCAGCATTTGTTGCCCATCCCTAATGGCGCTTGAGAAGATGGTGACGAGCCACCTACTTGCGTCGCTGCAGTCTGTGTGATGAGAGTACTCCCACAGTGCTATTAGAGTCAAGAGTCATAGAGTTATTATGGCACAGAAGGAGGCCATTTGTCCCATTGAGTCCATTCCAGCTCTGTGTAGAACAATCCAGTCAATCCCATTCGTCATTCTATCCACGTAGTTCTTCAAGTTTATTTTCTCCAAGTGCCTATCCAATTTCCTTTTGAAATAATTGTTAATCTCTGCTTCTACCACCTTCATAGGCAGCAAGTTCCAGGTCATTACAACTCATTATGTAAAAAAAGTTTTTCCTGACATTCCCCCTGTATCTCTTGCTCAAAACCTTAAATCTTTGTCCCCTAGTCCTTGTATTCAGCTAATGGGAACAGCTTTACTTTGTCTACCGTACCTAAAACTATCATAATCTTGTACACCTCTATCAGATGTCCCCTCAGCCTCTTTTTTTCTGAAGAGAACAACCCCAGCTTCTCTAACCTAGCCTTGTAGCTAAGTTCCGTCATCCTTGGAACCATTCTGGTAAATCTCCTCTGCACCCTTTCAAGGACCTTCAAGAACCTCCTAAAGCGTGGTGATCAGAACTGGATGCAATACTCTAGTTGTGGCCTTACCAGAGCATTATAAAGATTCAGCATAATCTTCCTGCTTTTGTACTCGACACCTCTATTTATGAAGCCCAAGATCCCATATGCATTTCTAACTACACTCTCAATATGTCCTGACATCATCAAAGATCTATGCACATGAACCCCCAGGTCCCTGTGTCCCTGCACACCTTTTAGAACTGTGCCATTAAGTACATATTGCTTTTCCCTATCCCTTCTGCCAAAATGCACCACCTCACTCTTCTCTGTATTAAATTCCATCTGCCACTTGTCTGTCCATTCTGCTAGCCTATCTGTATCCTGTTGCAATCGATTGGTATCATTCTCACTATCTGTCAAACTTCAAGTTTGGTATCATCTGTAAATTTTGAACTTTTACTCTGTATTCCAATATCTAAGTCATTTATTATATCAAAAAAGCAGTCGTCCTCGTACTGACCTTTGGGGAACACCACTGTCCACCATCCTCCAGTCTGAAAAACAACCATTTACCATTACTTGCTGTTTTCTGTCCTTAAGCCAATTTTTTATCCGAGCTGCTTCTGACCTTCCTATTCCATGACCCTCAATTTTGTTAACTAGTCTTTTATGTGGTACTTTGTCAAATGCTTTCTTAAAATCCATATAAACAACATCCACTGTATCCCTTCATCAACCTTCTCTGTTACATCATCAAAAAATTTAATTAGTCAAACATGATCTGCATTTTACAAATTCATGCTAGCTCTTCTTAATTTGCTTGAACTTCTCCAAGTGCCTGTTAATTTTTTCCCCCTAATTATTGTTTTTAAAATATTACCCACCACTGATGTTAAATTGACCAGCCTTTAGTTACTAGGACTGTCCTTACACCCTTTCTTGAATTAGAGTGTTATATTTGCCAAACCTCTGCCAGCTCCCCCATATCCAGAGATGATTTGAAGATTATGGCAAGCCCTTCCGCTATCTCCATCCCCACTTCCCTTAGCAACCTGGGATGCAAGCCATCCGGACCAGGCAACTTATCTACTTTAACCATAGCCAGCCTTTCCAGTACACCCTGCCTATCAATTTTCACCCCATCCATTACCTCTACCACCTCCGCTTCTATCAATATTTTATTAGCGCCATCTTCCTCAATAAACACCGATACAAAGTACTCATTAAGCATTCTACCCTTGCCTTGTGCCTCTCAGCATATATCACCCTCTTTGTCCCTAATAGGTACCCACTTACTACTGACATGCTGATAGAAGATTTTGGGGTTCCCTTTTATGTTAACTGCCATTCTATTCTCATATTCTTTCTTTGCCAGTCTTATTTTCCTCTTCACTACCTTTTCTCACTTGAAGAATTCACCTGACAAGTATCATACACACTCATTTTTTATTTCATCATATTCTCTTACTCTCTCGGCATCCAAGGAACCCTGGCTTTGGTTCCCCGTCTTTCACCCTTGTTGGAATGTACCTAGCCTGAACCTGAAACATCTCATCCTTAAAGTTCACCCATTGTTCCCTTACAGTTTTTCTTGTCAACCTTTGGTTCCATTTTACCTTGGCTAGATCCCATCTCATCTCAGTTAACCCGCTTCCAATTTAGAAGTTCTACTTTAGATTGTTCCTTGCTCTTCTCCATTATTAATCTAAACCTTATGATATGGTTACAACCAAGGTGGGAGAAATGCACTGTTAATTCAGTCCCACTACTCCACAGATCACAGCATATCAATAAATTAGACATTCTATTTGTCCCCCAGAATAAAGCACACCAAACCAGGTTTCTTTAAACAACAACATTATCTATTTATTAGAAAAGAAATAATAAGTTTTAACTACTAATGAGATAAATCTATATATGTATATATATATGAAAAACTCCTTAGTTCCTTAGCCCTCATGCACACACACATATATTTTAAAAAAGCGGTTAACCGGAGAAAAAAGATTTGGTTTACAGCTGTGTCTTAGGAATAGAAGGAATAATAAAAATACATCAGTTCATCACATTCTGCTAGGAAATCTTCAGTTAGGTGAGGTGACCCAGAGTCAATGAGTCAGATGCCACTCGAAGTCTCTCCAGGCGAGGTTGATGAACAGTCTTTGATGGGTAGGTGTTCAAGGCAATTCAACTACAGTAGGCATAACACAGGTCTTTCAGCTCAGTGACCTTTTATCAGAACTGGCAAAGGTTAGAAAAGTAATAGGTTTTAAGCAAATAAAGTGGGAGTGGGGGGGGGAAAGAGAACAAAAGGGGAGGTAGGACAGAGGGTCACAGAGAATAGCTGACAAGGAGGACACGGGGCAAATGCAAAGGCAAAGATAGTGTGCTAATGGTGTGGTGAAAGACAAAGCATCAGTGCAGAGAGGGTGTTAAATGACAGAATAATGAACAGCCCAAGCCAAAAGCACAAACATGAAAAAAACAGTGGGCAGGCACATGGTAAAAAAAATGAATGATGAAACAAACTAAAATAAAATAAAAATAATAAAGGGCCAGTCATGCTCTGAAATTATTGAACTCAATGTTCAGTCCAGTAGGCTGTAGCGTGCCTAATCGGTAAATTAGGTGCTGTCCCTCGAGCTTGCATTGTTATTCATTGGAACACTAGCAAGCCCAGGACAGAGGTGTGGGCATGAGAGCAGTGCGGTTGTGGGGGGGGTGGGGGGTGGTGGTGTTGAAATGGCAAGTGACAGGAAGCTCAGGGTCATGTTTTCGGAATGAGCAGAGCTGTTCCGCAAAGCGGTCACCCAATCTGCATTTGTCTCCCCAATGTGGAGGAGACCACATTGTGAGCAGCGAATACAGTATACTAAATTGAAAGAAGTACAAGTAAATCGCTACTTCACCTGAAAGAAGTGTTTAGGGCCTTGGATAGTGAGGAGAGAAGAGGTAAAAGGACAGGTGTTACAACTCCTGTGATTGCATGGGAAGGAGCCATGGGAAGGGAATGAGGTGTTGGGGGTAATGGAGGAGTGGATCGGGGTGTTGCGGAGGGAACGATCCCTTCGGAATGCTGACAGGGGAGGGGCAGAGAAGATGTGTTTGGTGGTGGTTATTTGGTGGTGATTATTTTATGCATCCTTCCTAGTTGGATTGAGAACATACTGGTCAAGGAACTTCTCCTGAACGCATTTCAGAAATTTTTCCTCCTCCTTACCCTTTACTCTAACATTGTCCCAATTAATATTTGGGTAATTAAAGTCCCCCAATATCACCGTTCTGTAGTTATTGCACATCTCTGTGATTTTCCTGTAGATTTGCTCCTCTATCTCTCACTATCTGGAGTGAATCGGATTGGCTGAAGTCTGGCATTTGTGATGATGGGGACATCAGGAGGAGATAGGGAATTAATAAGGGAAAATAAGGAGATGGCAGATGAATTGAACAGGTGTCTTGCATCAGTCTTCACTATAGAAGACACAAGTAACATCCCAGAAATAGCTGTAAAACAGGAAATGGAAGAAAGGGAGGAAGTCAAGAGAATTACAATCATCAGAGAAGTGGTAATGAGCAAATTGTTGGAGCTGTGAGCTGACGAGTCCCCGGGTCTTGATGGACTTCATCTTAGGGCCCTAAAAGAAGTAACTAGTGAGATAGTTGATGGTGTTGTGTTGGTTTTAATTTTCCAAAATTCCCCAGATTCAGGGAAGGTTCCATTAGATTGAAAAATAGTAAATGTAACTCCTTTATTCAAAAAGGGAGAGATACAGGAAGAAGGAAACTACAGGCCAGTTAGCTTAACATCTTTCAGAAGGGAAAATGTTAGAAGCTATTACAACAGGTGTTATAACAGGGCACTTAGAAAAATTCAAGGTAATCAGGCAGAGGCAACATGGTTTTAGTTTAGAGATACAGCACTGAAACAGGCCCTTCGGCCCACCGAGTCTGTGCCGACCATCAACCACCCACTTATACTAATCCTACACTAATTCCATATTCCTACCACATCCCCACCTGTCCCTATATATTTCTCTACCACCTACCTATACTAGGGGCAATTGCTAATGGCCAATTTACCTATCAACCTGCAAGTCTTTTGGCATGTGGGAGGAAACCGGAGCACCCAGAGGAAACCCACGCAGACACAGAGAGAACTTGCAAACTCCACACAGGCAGTACCCAGAATTGAACCCGGGTCGCTGGAGCTGTGAGGCTGCGGTGCTAACCACTGCGCCACTGTGCCGCCCAACTGTGAAAGGATAATCACTTAGCACTTTTGGCTGAAGATGGTTGTGAACACCAGCCTTGTCTTTTGCATTCACACGCTGGTCTCCACGATCATTGACGATGGACATGTTCATGAAGTCTTCTCCTCCTGTTAGTTATTTAAATGTCTATACCATTCATGATTGGATGTAACAGGACTGCAGTTCTTTGATCTGATCTGTTAGTTGTGAGTTCACTTAGCTCTTCTGCTGTTTAACTTGCATGTATTCCTGTGTTGTAGTTTCACCTTATTTTCAGTTATATCTGGGGCTGCTCCTGGCATGCTCTTTACATTCTTCATTGAACCAGAACTGGTCATATAGCATGATGCTAAAGGTAGAGTGAGGGATATGCCAGGCCATGATGTTACAGATTTTGGTGGAATACAGTTCTGGTGCTGTTGATGGCCCACAGTGCGTCATGGATGCCCAGTTTTGAGCTGCTAGATCTGTTCTGAATCTATCTTATTTAGAATGGTGTTCGTGCCACACAACAAGATGGAGGGCGTCCTTATTGTGAAGACAGGGTTTCATCTCCTCAACAATTGTGTGGTGGTCACTGCCACCTATGCTTTCATGGACAGATGCATCTGCGAAAGGTAGATTGGTGAGGGTAAGTGTTACGACCAGGTGAGAAAGGGGTCTAGGGGTTCCCTTTCAGCTTTTGCCTGGTTTGACCGTAACAGGGTTTAATTTTTAAAACACTGTGTTTTTATCTCCCACTCAGTAAATCCTTGTTCACTACTCTCCAATTGTTTGGCAAAGAAATCAACCAGACAGGTTTTCTTAGATTTAAACAAGAAAGGTGTAAGTTTATTAACCTTAAAACTCTAATTCGGTTAAAACCACTACGAATACGTGACGCGACCACGCTAGCATTCATATGCGATAAACACACATGCAGATAGAGACAGAAAAGGAGAAAGAATAAAGGGGAAAAGTTGGAAGCAATAGCTGGGGTTCATTTACTGTCTTTTGAGTTCAATGTAGAGTCTTTAGTTGCAGTTAAATCTTGCCGTTTTGTTGGGGCCCATTGCACGCTTTCAAACTTGTTTCGATGTAGGAGTCTTCTCTCTTGAGGTTTAAGTGGCTTCAGTGCAACTGGAAATTCGTGAGAGAGCCAGGGAAAGACCTTCCTTTTCTGTTGTCTTCAATTTGTAGTCTCTGTCTTCAAACTATTCTGTGAACACAATTCAAAAACCCTGGGCCAGCAGATTAATCATGTGACTAGTTGTTTTTAACAAACTCTCCAGTATTTTTGTGGATTCCTTTCATCTTAGCGGACACCTGCAGTGTGTATGTGTGGTGGTGGTGTTGCGGGGGTGATGAGGGTTCGAAATGGATTGCTGGATCGTTACCCATTCAATGTCTGGTGATCAAAATCCATTTGGGTTAATTGGATAAGGGAGCTGTTCCATTGTCACTCCAGGCACCTGTCTCTTAACATGCAAATGTTTCCAGCCACTGCAGTGATTTCTTTCAACAAGTCATCTTTTTAGTCCAGCAACAGTTCTAAATTAATGTTCATATGACAAAATTAATATGCCTTATTCTTGGCAGGTGGGGTCTTCTTGACAGTGAAGTTAAATAAGATTTTCCCTCGCATTAGTTGTCTTGCTACCTGCCACAAGCCCATTCTGGCAGTTATGTCCTTCATGATTCGGCCAGCTCGGTCAGTAGTTGTGCTACCGAGCCACACTTGGTGATGGACATTGAAGTCCCCCACCCAGAGTGCATTCTGTGCGCTTGCTACCCTCAGTTCATCTTCCATGTGATGTTCAAATGGGGGAGTACCGATTCATCAGCTGAGGGAGGATAGTTATCATGAGACTTCATGAGGACTTACAGGGCACTCCTCCCTGATTGTATACCACGCTATGCTGCCACTTCTCGTGAATCTGTCCTGTAAATGGGACAGCACGTATCCAGGGATGATTGGAGGAGAGGGGATGTTGGCAGATAGGTACAATTCTGTGTGTATGACTTGACTATTCTCTCCCAATTTTGGCACATGTCCCCAAATAGGGTCCCTTGGCTTGAATGAGCCTCAGATCGATGCTGAACAGTCCATATAGTTTTATTCTTACTGCATTTTTTTTTGTAGCAGTGTGATACTGTGAGTGGCTTGTGAGGCAATTTCAGAGGGTAGTTAAGAATCAACAGTGTTGTGGATCTGGAGTCACATATAAGCCAGACTGGGTAAGAACAGCAGGTTTCCTTCCCTAAAGGACATGAGTGAACCAGCTGAATTTTTACAACAATCCAGTAGCTTCATCGACACTATTACTAATGCTAGTTTTTTTGAAAAATCCAAATTGATAGAATTAACTGAATCCAAATTCACAAACTGTCATGGTGGGATTTGATCTCAGATCTCCAGATTATTCGTCCGAGCCTCTGGATTGCTAGTTCAGTAACATAACCACTATACTACAATACACCCATTGTCTCTATTGATCTTATTGCACTATTCAAATATGAGCAGAGGGGTTGTCCCAATGTCCTGGCCAACATTTATCCCTGAACTAACATTACCACCAAAAAACCCCAACAGAGAATCTAGTTACTTATCTCATTGCTGTTTGTGGGACCTTGTTGCACACTAATTGATGGCTTATATTTTGCTATATTACAACAAGTGAGTACCCTTCAAAAAATAAAGTACGTCATTAGTTGTGAAGCATAAGATGTCCTGAAAATGTGTAAATTTAAGTACTTTCTATGTCTTTCTTTATCTGCTTTAATCCCATCTCCCTGCAATTTCCTCATTCCATTTCATATTTCTCTTCTTGAAGTGTTTATCTAATTTATGCTTAAATGTTATCACTGTCTCAGGTCATTTCCACGCATTGTAATTTGCCATGTGTTGTGTGGCTATGTAGGGGTATATTTTTCTTTTTTTCAAAACAGTTAGGATTACAATGACAGTTTAGGAAAATTTTCCTTTAAATTTATACAAAGAGCAAAGTACATTCACAATTGTTATGACTGATGTGGGGGGAGTGCACTGTCTTTTCTAGTTCCACTTCTCCACAGGTCACAACATATATTCAAATGTTTACCCAGTTACTGATGCTGTCAATCACATACTCTACTCTTTATCCCAGAATAAAATACACCAACCAGATTTCTTTAATAAACAACAAAATTATCAGTTTATTGTGAAAGAAGACTTAACCAGTAATGAAGCAAAGCATTAACACACAGATTGAAATATGAAAGTTCCCTTTTTACCTTACCCCTCACACACACTAACACACACACACCAGTTAACTGAAAAATAAAGAGATTTTCTCTGTAGAGCTGTGGTAGAAAAAAAGACAGAAAAGAATACTTTGGTCAAATATTTGCTAATTCTTGAAGAAAAAAAGAGATGATCTGGAAAGATGTCAGTTGTCCCTTTATTCTGGTGTCCCAAATACACTTAGACGGCTGTAACTGGGATCTTTCTAGAACAGTTTTTTTCAGGCGACATTGAAGATCAGTTTGACAGGCTTTCCAGGA
This sequence comes from Heterodontus francisci, assembly GCF_036365525.1. Lineage (NCBI taxonomy): Eukaryota > Metazoa > Chordata > Chondrichthyes > Heterodontiformes > Heterodontidae > Heterodontus > Heterodontus francisci. The sequence goes on along the minus strand of NC_090387.1, from coordinate 21,175,731 downwards.
GAAATGAGGCATCATTTTTTCTATTTCTTACACTTGATTCTCAGGAAGTACTCAAAGAGATGGACGAGGGTGCTGATAGTGACTGCTCTCTTGGCTGGTTTTGTCCAACTGCCATCAAAACAATTCACGCCCCAACACACTGTCCAAAGCGAAACCAAAATCAATATCTCAAAAGCCTGCTGACCCCTACAAATCTTCACTTGCCATTTTGCTGTAAACATCTCCCCCAAGTCAAAAAGCCCCTGCTGGGTATTTATCTGAAGACTGGTAATTTCCAGTAAATTTTGTTTTCAAACAAGACCTCTCAGTGTCCCTTCAATGACCCCAGTGGAAACAAAAGCATTCATGTACTCTGTTTCATTTCTCACCCTCCCAAAAAAAATGTCCATAATTCTAAAATACATGAGACCTCAAAAAAATCTTAACAAAAAATATAGAAGCACCGTCATAACACCTCCATCCTTGGAGGAATGAAACACCATTTTCAAATGTGTTCTTTACAAAGAGTGGGCAAAAAACTGAAGATGAAACATATTTTAGAACATATTTTCACACTTATGCTCATTCACTCTTTACCTGTAGCTAATGCAGATCTACTTTGTACCATCTTTGCATTCAGATAATTCAAAGCAAAGTTAAATCCTAGGCAAAGCATTCGCAATTACCTTATTTTTCCTCACAATGTGGATAATCTTTAAGTGATAAGGTTGCAATAGTAAACTCCATCGGAATAGTCTGGCATTCTGGTTTTTGAATTTTTCCACAAAGTCTAGGTTTTTTTTAAATTTGTTCATGGGATGTGGGCATCCCTGGCTAGGCCAGCATTTATTGCCCATCCTTAATTGCCCACTGAAGGCATTTAAGAGTCAACCACATTGCTGTAGGTCTGGAGCCATATGTAGGCCAGACTAGGTAAGGACAGCAGTTTTCCTTTCCTAAAGGACATGAGTGAACCAGATGGGTCTTTACAACAATCAACAACAGTTACCATTAAACTAGTTTTTAATTCCAGATATTTGAATTGAATTTTCACCATCTGCCATGGTGGGATTCAAACTCATGTCCCCAGAGCATTAGCCTAGGTATTTGGATGACTAGTCCAGTGACAATTACCACTATGCCACCGCTTCAGAACTTATATACCTCTATACCAGTGACTCTCTGTAGTCGTAGTAGACATAGACCTCAAAATACTTAACAGCTAGTAAAAACCTAGGGGTTCTATTTCCACTGTTGAATATCATTTTTGGTGTCGATTTCTATGCCTGATTCATTGTCTTGCAACAGGACTGCACCAACCCCCAGGTCACTAGCATCAATTGCCACCCTGAAGGCCTAGTGAAATTTGGAGCAGCCAACACTGGTTCATTAATCAAAATGGCTTTCAGCCTTTCAAAAGATGCTTGGCACTCCCCTAACAACTCTAACTTGGTTTTCTTTGTTTGTAACAAATCTGTCAGTGGAGCAGCTATAGTACTAATATTTGGTACAGACTTGCGGCAGAAACCTCATGATTTTTCGTTTAGTCTTAGGGGTAGAAACTCCATCAATGCTTGTACTTTTGCTGTTCATGGTAACACTTGTCCTTGCCCTATTATATGCCCGAGGTAGGTTACTCTGGCTTTTGCAGATTCACTTTTGGCAAGGTTTATCACTAATCAGCCGATAGTAATTTTCCAAATAGAGCTTCTAGTTGTTCCATGTGGTCCTTCCAACTGTCACTGTGTGCCAGCACATCATCAAGGTGAACCACACAGTTAGGAACACTGGCTATCACTTGGTTCATGAGTCTGTGAAAAGAGGCTGGGGAATTTTTTTTAGCCCGAATGTCATCACTCAGCATTGGAAAAGACCATCTGGTGTGACAAATGCCGATATTGCTTTAGCTCGGGGTGTTAAAGGAACCTGCCAGCATACCTTTAACAAATCTATTTTTGTAAAAAACGTGGCACTTCCCACTCTGTCAATACAGTCTTCCAAGTGAGGAATTGAGTAGGAGTCTGCCTTTGTTACTTCATTAACACTGAAGGCACAGGATACTACAAAGACTATGGGCCCTGACAATATTCCGGTAATAGTACTGAAGACCTGTGCTCCAGAACTTGCCAGGCCCCTAGCCAAGCTGTTCCAGTACAGCTACAACACTGGCATCTACTTGGCAATGTGGAAAATTGCCCAGGTATGTCCTGTACACAAAAAGCAAGACAAGTCCAACCCAACCAATTACCACCCCATTAGTCTACTCTCACTCATCAGTAAAGTGATGGAAGGTGTCATCAACAGTGCTATCAAGCGGCACTTGCTTAGCAATAACCTGCTCAGTGACGCTCAGTTTGGGTTTCACCAGGGCCACTCAGCTCCTGACCTCATTACAGCCTTGGTTGAAACATGGACAAAAGAGCTGAACTCAAGAGGTGAGGTGAGAGTGACTGCCCTTGACATCAAAGCAGCATTTGACCATGTATGGCATCACGGAGCTCTAGCAAAACTGAAGTCAATGGGAATCAGGGGGAAAACTCTCCGCTGGTTGGAGCCATACTTAGCACAAAGGAATATGGTTGTGGTTGTTGGAAGTCAATCATCTCAACACCAGGACATCACTGTAGGAGTTCCTCAGGGTAGTGTCCTAGGCCCAACCATCTTCAGCTGCTTCATCAATGACCATCCTTCAATCATAAGGTCAGAGGTGAGGATGTTCTCTGATCATTGCACAATGTTCAGCACCATTCAAGACTCGTCAGATACTGAAGCAGTCGGTGTAGAAATGCAGCAAGACCTGGACAATATCCAGGCTTGGGCTGATAAGTGGCAAGTAACATTTGCGCCATACAAGTGCCAGGCAATGACCATCTCCACCAAGAGAGACTCTAACCATCTCCCCTTGACATTCGATGGCATTACGATCGCTGAATCCTCCACTATCAACATCCTAGTGGTTACCATTGACCAGAAACTGAACTGGAGTAGCCATATAAATGCTGTGGCTACAAGAACAGGTCAGAGGCTGGGAATTCTGCGGGGTGTAGCTCACCTCCTGACTCCCCAAAGCCTGCCCACGATCTACAAGGCACAAGTCAGGAGTGTGATGGAATGAGTGCAGCTCCAATAACACTCAAGAAGCTCGACACCATCCAGGACAAAGCAGCCCACTTGATTGGCACCCCATCTACAAACATTCACTCCCTCCACCACCGACTCACAGTAGCAGCAGTGTGTACCATCTACAAGATACACTGCAGCAACGCACCAAGGCTCCTTAGACAACACCTTCCAAACCCGCGACCTCTACCAACTAGAAGGACAAGGGCAGAAAATGCATGGGAACACCACCACCTGCAAGTTCCCCTCCAAGTCACACACCATCCTGATTTGGAACCATATCGCCATTCCTTCACTGTCGCTGGGTCAAAATCCTGGAACTCTCTTCCTAACAGCACTGTGAGTGTACCTACCCCACATGGAATGCAGCAGTTCAAGAAGGCAGCTCACCACCACCTTCTCAAGGGCAATTAGGGGTGGGCAATAAATGCTGGCCTAGCCAGTGATGCCCACATCCCATGAATTATGAAAAAAAAACTTCCTCTGGTCTATGCAGAATCTATTTGCACCATCAGGTTTATGCACTAACACAACTGGGGATCTCCAGCTGCTTTGACTGGGTTCAATTAGGTTGTTTTCCAGCATGTATAGATCTCCGCTTGTACCTGGACCTGTTTCTCTGGATTTAAGCAATAAGGAGGCTGTTTTATTGAAAAAGATTTCCCCTGCATGCAGATCATGTGTGGCTAAAGTTGTACATCCTGGCTCATCCCTACAGACTCCTTTAAATGCTGTGAGTAGCCTTGTCAGTTCTTCTCGTTCTGCATCTAGATATGAAAGCACAGTGTCCAATCGCCTAACAATTCAGTTGCTAACCAAATAGTAGGAGGTTCAATTTGAGAATTGTCGAGGTCTCCTTTTACCTCATCCTCACTATCCCTTTCACCCTTCACTGTCCCAACTACCTAACATACCAGTGCTTTCTTATCCTCCTCCCAGCGATGATATTGGTGATCTGGGATGACAATCAAATAATTTACTTGACCAGTTCTTTTGACCACTTTATATGGACCACTGATCTGTGCTTTTAGCAATTCACACTGTAAAAGCAGTAATACTAATGCTGCATTCCCTGGTTGAAATGTCCAGGTCTAAGCATGCTTCTCTGCCCATTTCTTCATGGTTGTTTGGGAAGCTTTCAGGTGTTCCTGGGCCACTTTGCAGGCTCTCTTGAGCCGTTTCTGGATCACAGATCATAATCTAACTCAGAAGATTCGTCCCTCTGTTCTAAAAACCTTTATTTAATCAGTTTAAGAGGACCTCTTATCTCATGTACATAACCTAATTCAAAAGGACTAAAATTGGTAGAATCATTAGGTGAATCCCTAGTGGCAAACAAAAGAAATTCTAGCTCTTTATACCAATCATGGGGATATTCATGACAGTATGACCTGATCATTGTTTTGAGGGTCTGGTGGTACCTTTCTAAATGCTCTTGTGAGTGTGGGTGGTGTGCTGAAGACTTTAACTGTGTTATACCCAAATTACCCATAACTTCCTGAAAATTTCTAGGCATAAAATTGGAACTTGATCCAACTGAATCTCAATCGGTAATCCATGTCTAGTGAGGAACTGGGTTAACTTCTCTACCACTACCTTAGCAGAAATTGTTCTCAAGGGAATGGCCTCTGGGAACCGAGCATCCATATCCATGATAGTGAGTATATATTGATGTCCCGCTTTTGTTCTTGGTAAAGGTCCCACACAGTCTACCAATACCCTGCTAAATGGTTCCCCAAAAACTGGTACGGGAATTAGAGATGCCAGTTTTATGGCAGGTTGTGGTTTTCCCACAATCTGGCACGTGTAGCACATTTTACAAAACTGTACCACGTCCTTGGAAAGACCTGACCAGTAAATATGTCGACTTATACCTAATTATGTCATCCAGATCCCCACATGTCCTGCTATAGGTATTTCATGGGCTATCCTTCATATTTCCTGGCGATACATTGGCGGTACCACTATCTGGTGAGCTACTGTCCATTCTTCATCCACAGGTCTGTGAGGAGGTCTCCACTTCCTCATCAGAATCACATTTTTAATATAGCAGCCTTCCAGATCTCCCTTTGCTTCAGCTTCAGTTAGAGTTGATTGTGCCACTTTATTTAACTCTGGATCGGCTTGCTGAGCCTTGATCAGAGAAGACTCACTTAACATTTCCTTCGGATTATCCAAATCCCCAAAGAAAGTTTCAGATATTCGGCTATCTGGCTGTGGTGCCAATTTTACCTCCGACAATGGAACTTGTTTAGCCATTTCTCGGGTCACTATACGTGAAGGAAAAATTCCTGGAACCTTTTCCTGCAACTTTTCTGTCTCTTTGACTTCACTTGGTCTTTCGTGACTACTGGAGAAGCTACTACCTTCTTTCCAGCCAAATCATTCCCCAGGAGTAGGTCAACTGTGTCTGCAGGCAAACTATGGACAACTCCTACAGTTACCATTGCAGACATTAGTTCACACTCTAGGTACACCCAATACAAAGGCACAGGGATATACTCCCCGTCGATACCATTCACTGAAACCTTGGCATTCAGTGCCCTCTCTGATGGAAAAGTTATGCATTTTCCCCGCCAAAGAGTTTTTGTGGCTTCTGTATCCCTAAGTAGAACCATAGGTTTCTCTGTCTCACTTGAGGGATAAGGACTCATTTTTCCTTTTGACAAGAATTTCCTATAACTCTTAAGTATCTCGTTCACGTCCCCCGCACTCAGAGCAGATTTTGGCCTTACAGCTGCAGTCAGACCTACAGCCTGATCTGATGTACTCTCAATCAGGGCCCCTTTCTCTACATTGACCTTGTGTACCCCAATATGTCTAATGGGTTTATCCCACAACTTCCAGCATTCTGTATGAAGTTGTCCCATTTTGTGACAGTGGTAACACTTAGGCTTGTGGACCTCACTTCCACCCTCAGCATCTTTCTTTCTGGCCTGAGGAGGAGATCCTGGGGAGTTCCTAGCTGTCCCTTCTTGCCCCCGGCCACTTGCCTTCCTTTCACCCTCCCACCTTCTAATCTTCTTGGGTGTATGGGGGTGGCGGACAAAGGGTTTAGGCTTATAAACAAGCTCGTAATCATCAGCGATTTCCACTGCCTGTCTGGCTATTGAAACTTTCTGATTCTCTACATGGGTTATTATTAATGGAGGGAGTCAATTTTCAAATTCTTCTTGGAGACTTAGTTCCCTATGGGCCTCATACGTGGTCTCTGCCCTTAGTGCCCGCATCCAACAATCAAAATTAATTTGCTTTACCCTCTCAAATTCTATATAGGTCTGCCCAGACTGTCTCCAGAGGTTCCAAATTTTCTGCCTGTATGCTTCAGGGACCAACTCATAAGCAGTGAGAATAGCCTTTTTTGCCATCTCATAATCTGCAGAAGCCTCCTCAGAAAGCATGGCATAAACCTCATGAGCTCTGCCCATCAACCTGCTTTGTATAAGTAGTGTCCAGCTTTCCTTCGGCCACTTCATCTGTTTAGCTACCTTGTTAAAGAAATGAAAAATGCCTCTATGTCACTTTCATCAAATTTTGGGAGGGCTTGTACAAATTTAAACAGCTCTCCACTGGGTCCTGGGCTGTATTTAGATCTTTCCTCACCAGAAATTTCACTGGAGTCAAGACCACCCTTTTTTTTGTTCTATCCTTTTTTAATTCAAATTCCCTTCCTTCTCTTTCATTTTATCTTTGAAATTCTAGTTCAAGTTTTTTTCATTGTCAAATTCTCTTTCCTGCTTTTCCCTTTCAAGTTCAAGCTGCTTCATCTGCAACTGAATTTTCGCTAATTCAACTGCACTACCATCTGGTTCACCTTTTTCTTCTTCCAATTTCAAATGCTGTGCTATTTCTTCAATTATGTCTGCATTCTTAGCTCCTGATTTTAACTCTACTCCCAATTTTGTTACCAATGCTATCCTTGGTTACCCTGGGTTAAGTTTCTCAAATCACTCATGGATAAATCCTCCTTCTCCAGAAAGGTCATAGCAACTGACAAATCCATTCTGGTAATGTAAAGTTTACTCCAAAGCACAAGAAACCTGTTTTTTTTTATTTTTCCTCTTTTCAATTATTATTACCCCACTTATAATTGCACGTCATCAACATTGGGTTATCTTGCACAAGGTGGAGGAGTGCATTGTCTTTTCTAGTTCCACTTCTCCACAGGTCACAACATATATTCAAATGTTTACCCAGTTATTGATGCTGTCAATCACATACACTACTCTTTATCCCAGAATAAAATACACCAACCAGATATCTTTAATAAACAACAAAATTATCAGTTTATTATAAAACAAGGCTTAACCAGTAATGAAGCAAAGCATTAACACACAGATTGAAATATGAAAGTTCCCTTTTTACCTTACCCCTCACACACACTCACACACACACCAGTTAACCGAAAAATAAAGAGATTTTCTCTTTGGAGCTCTGGTAGAACAAAAGACAAAAAATGAATACTTTGGTCAAATACTTGCTAATTCTTGAAGAAAAAAGAGATGATCTGGAAAGATGTCAGTTGTCCTTTTATTCTGGTGTCCCAAATATACGTAGCCGGCTGTCACTGGGATCCTTCTCGAACAGTTGTTTTCAGGTGATGTTAAAGATCAGTTTGGCAGGAGTTCCAGGAGAAATGTGACAACAGGGGTTTCTGTAGGCTTTTCAGGAGACGTGCAGCATCAGTTTCTCTACTTCTTACACTTGTTTCTCAGGAAGTTCTCAAAGAGATGGAAGAGGGTGAGCTGATGGTGACTGCTCTCTTGGCTGGTTTTCTCCAACTGCCTTCAAAACAGTTCACACTCCAACATACCGTCCAAAGTGAAACCAAAAATAATATCTCAAGAGTCAAGCCTCCTGACCCCTATAAATCTTGACCTGTCACTTCTCTGTACACATCTCCCCAAGTCAAAAAGCCTCTGCTGGGTATTTATCTGAAGACAGGTGACTTCCAGTAAATGTTGTTTTCAAACAAGATCTCTCAGTGTCCTTTCAATCACCCCAGTGAAAAAAAATCCATGGAATCCTTTGCAGTTTTCCCAAATAAAACAATGTCCATAATTCTAAAATACACGAGTCCTCAAAAAAAAACTTAACAAAAAATATAGAAGCACCATCATAACCCAATGTTATATTTTGGAAGCGCTTATTCTGCCCAGCTGCAGACACTGCCAGATCCATTGGTATGTGGACCTTGCTAATTGAAGCATTCACGCTGTCCTGATTTTTATTTTACAATGGAGATATTCAACTGATTCTAAAGTAATTGGCAAAAGAGCCGGGGGAAATGAGGAGAATGTTTTCAACTCAGCAAGTTGCTATGATCTGGAATGCCTTGCCTGAAAGGTTGGCGGAAGCAGATTCAATATTAGCAGGGGAGTGGGACTAATTGGATCGCTCTTTCAACAGCCAGCATGGACATGATGGGCTAAATGGCCTCCTTCTCTGCTGTATGAATTTACGATTTGGTGAACAATGAGTATATTCAGAGCAAAAAATCGTCGACATATGTATTACCTACATTAAAAAATCTGGGCAGGAATCTAGGTGGAAGCAAATTCAATAGTAACTGTAAAAAAGGGAATTGTGTATATGCTTTAAAAAGAATTTTCAGGGCTATGGTGAAAAAGCTCATTCAATGAGCCAGCTCATGCAAAATAGGCCGAATGGCCTATTTCTGTGTTGTATGATTCTATGTTTCTGTGTCACACAGGATGAACTCCAGTGACATCACTACATTCACATTACCCAACTCACTGAATGTCCTGAGGAAAGATTTTATAAAGTTCCTCCCTGTCCACCAGACTTAAAACATAAACAGAGTTTAAACTGCCAGTACCAAATAATGGGACATGGTGTTACAGGTTTATGTAGCTTTATGCAGGTTTATGCACCTCACCACCACCTTCTCAAGGAAAATTAGGGATGGGCAGTAAATGCTGGCCTAACCAGCAGTGCCCACATCCCATGAATGAATAAAAAAAGATGTACCCATTTATTTCTTTCCAAGCTTCCAAGCTCTAAATTAAATCAATATGGGTGGCAGTATGTTACATTTTAGTAATGTTTGCCAATAAATGTTATATTTTAATCCAAATAAAAATCAGGATTGTTGTTGGCTATGAGCAGTCTGAAATTACTGAATTTTATGCTTGAACTGGGTAAAATGTACATGTTGTTTCTGTATTAGCACAGTTTCTACCCCAAACTTAAGAGTTGGTTAGTTCACTGCTCGGAAAGTTAGATGAAGAACATCCGTAAAATGATTCCTGACAACATATGAGATTCTCATCACATTACGTCAAATAATTTCAGAACCCTTTACTTCTTATTTTAATTTCCAAAGCATTAAAAATCTTAGCATGATCAGCAAGATTCTGCATTCACTTTAATTTCATGTTCTATGTTGCAGTTCTGCTGCAGCTGCTGCTCTCAGACTGGTATCTATGGAGCATGAAGTGCAGGTGGCAGACAGGAGTTATACTATTTGCATCTTTACAAATCTCAGAGTTCACTGACACTGGAAAGTCATGCATGCTTTCTTGGATAGATCATTTCCCAACGTGGCTAACTTTTAAGGTGAAGAGATCACAGACAAAAGCATCAGTTCTCTACTATAAAAGGAATTTTTTAAAAAAGCTTATAAAATACCCATGCACTGTGTACTTAAACAGGCGTGAGATCATCTGCCGTTGGGGACTCGGATTGCTTCAGTTTATGGTGCTTTCATTCCACAAGGTTAGCCTTGTTGCAAAGGTGTTTGGCTTCACTTATCTAGAGTTAATCAGATGTCAAGTTGAACTGACTCAGAAGCAAAGTGAAGTGTGACTACCTCTTCTGTGGAAGCTCATTCCTCTGCAATTTGCTGTCAGGTTATGCTCTGACTCTGGACTCAGCTGTGCTCATACTATTACTTCAGCATTAGTGTGAAACAAAATTGATTCACACCAATGCTGTAATAATTGTGTGAATTCACCCTTGGTGTACTCACAGGTCAGACCGTGAACTAGCTTTAGTTATTTGTATAAATAGGAAGCAGTTTCAGGTGCACACTGATGTGACTGTACTAGTAGAATAATTGCACCTCGTAAGCCTAAGCGTGCAAATATCCCAAACATTAGATATAGAATTCCATTTTCAAATCCCAGACTAAGTTTCAGATTTATTATTCAACTTTCTGCAGTGTTCCAAGTCCCACATACACAGGATGGCATGGTTGATCATAATAAACAGAGAGGCAGAGGAAGACAAGAAGGGAATAGATGTGGTGGGCACAGACTTTGACCATTAGAGTCTTGGCATTGTGAGCGGAGAAGCACCTGAACTGAAGGAATTCAAGTGGTGTTTTGGGGAAAAGATGGACACAGATCTAAGAGACAACATCAAGTTTGAGGATCTTAGAAAAGTGGGCTTAAATATAGGGTTGCTTTTCAGAGGGATATTTGGATTGAGGCTTTTTGAGGAGTTCAGATTCCATGGATTTCTGATAGCACAGTGGCACCATGGAATTTTCATCCTTTCGTTTCACTGCTGGGACTTGCCTTCAAATCCAGCCCAGACAGCATGTAGCTGTTGTGTGAGGTTGCAAAATATCAGGACTGCCATGGGGTTAAAAACACCGAGTTGAAGTAGACTAGAAAAATGCTTGCTTTTTTCCAATCTTCTCTCCATTTCATCTCTCTTTTACCCCCTTCTTTCCTAAAGGCACTGACTCATGCTGTAGTTTCCTTGGACATCAGCAGTAAATTTCCTGAGTATTAGGCTGTTGATAGCTGTCAAGACTGGGAAGCCTGACCAAACACCGCGTCCCACCACCTCTCTGTCTCACCACCTTCTTTGCCCACCCACCCATGCCCCCCCCCCCCACCCACCAGTTCATCCGTCCCTCAACAGTTCGAGTGCTGAGACTATTTGTGGTTCTCCTTCTATCACCCTGACTGAGAACAGTTAACTGAGCACAGATCACAGTTGGGAGAACTCTATCTATTGCTTATGACTTCAAAAACAAGTTACCAACATGATGTTACCCAGTGTCTACATAGCAAGTGGAGTAAATCTAGTATGTTGAACACGTCCAGATCTGTTACCTATTTTGGTAAGGGGACTCAGAACATTTTGCAACAATGTGTGGAGTGTTTCTGTTCTTCCTGCAGCTTGCATTAATTTTAAAACATCAGTTTTTCATATTGCACTTAAGTCATGTGGGGGAATTCAACTGCAGATTCCCTCAGGGGGAAGAAACACAGCCATCCACCAACTTGATTTGACCTCTAGCAGCCGCCATTAGGGTACTTCATATTTTAAAAGTTGTTCTTGTGGGGAATATTGAATAGTAAGAGTGTATTTATTGCCCATCCTTAGTTGCCCAGAGAGCATGAAGAGTCAATCACACAGATGTAGGTTAGACTGGACAGGAGTGACAGGTTCTCTTCACAGAAGGATTTTATTGAACCAACTGGAATTCTTACAATCCGTAATCATTTTCTGGTGTTAGCACACAAATGGCCAGATTTATTGAATTCAATTTATCAATTTACCATGGTGGAATTTGAATTTAATAATCTCTGCATTATTAGTACCACAACCACTATGCTACCATACCAGTTTGCTACAGTGAGTGATTTGTTATCACTCAGATCTGCTCGGAAATCGGTACTTGGGCTGTACGCAGTTATTGTGGTCATGCATGAAACTTGCCGCGGGATAGCATGCCATGTCGAATCAGTTGGCCTAGCCACAATCCATACATGCCAGCAAGAGGGAAGGCTAAATTTGTGTGCAAATGAGACAATTATCATCACATGCACAGGAAGCACCTGCCTCACTGTATATCTACAGCATCAGTAAATTAAAGGGGCATCCTATTCTGAATTAAAATAGGCTGATGTTAGGATTAATGAATGATATTCCTATTTTGGTCAAATATGGATTTGGATTTAGTATTTGCATTTTACATGAAATTTGGCAATTAATTGTCTTTTTTTTTAGAATTAGAACATTACAGCACAGTACAGGCCCTTCGGCCCTCGATGTTGCTCCGACCTGTGAAACCATCTGACCTACACTATTCCATTTTCATCCATATGTCTATCCAATGACCACTTAAATGCCCTTAAAGTTGGCGAGTCTACTACTACTGCAGGCAGGGCGTTCCACGCCCCGACTACTCTCTGAGTAAAGAAACTACCTCTGACATCTGTCCTATATCTATCACCCCTCAACTTAAAGCTATGTCCCCTCGTGTTTGCCATCACCATCCGAGGAAAAAGACTCTCACTATCCACCCTATCTAACCCTCTGATTATCTTATATGTCTCTATTAAGTCACCTCTCCTCCTCCTTCTCTCCAACGAAAACAACCTCAAGTCCCTCAGCCTTTCCTCGTAAGACCTTCCCTCCATACCAGGCAACATCCTAGTAAATCTCCTCTGCACCCTTTCCAAAGCTTCCACATCCTTCCTATAATGCGGTGACCAGAACTGCACGCAATACTCCAGGTGCGGTCTCACCAGAGTTTTGTACAGCTGCAGCATGACCTCGTGGCTCCGAAACTCGATCCCCCTACTAATAAAAGCTAACACACTATATGCCTTCTTAACAGCCCTATTAACCTGGGTAGCAACCTTCAGGGATTTATGTACCTGGACACCAAGATCTCTCTGTTCATCTACACTACCAAGAATCTTCCCATTAGCCCAGTACTCTGCATTCCTGTTACTCCTTCCAAAGTGAATCACCTCACACTTTTCCGCATTAAACTCCATTTGCCATCTCTCAGCCCAGCTCTGCAGCCTATCTATGTCCCTCTGTACCCTACAGCATCCTTCGGCACTATCCACAACTCCACCGACCTTAGTGTCATCCGCAAATTTACTAACCCACCCTTCTACACCCTCTTCCAGGTAATTTATAAAAATGACAAACAGCAGTGGCCCCAAAACAGATCCTTGCGGTACACCACTAGTAACTAAACTCCAGGATGAACATTTGCCATCAACCACCACCCTCTGTCTTCTTTCAGCTAGCCAATTTCTGATCCAAAGCTCTAAATCACCTTCAACCCCATACTTCCGTATTTTCTGCAATAGCCTACCGTGGGGAACCTTATCAAACGCCTTACTGAAATCCATATACACCACATCCACTGCTTTACCCTCATCCACCTGTTTGGTCACCTTCTCGAAAAACTCAATAAGGTTTGTGAGGCACGACCTACCCTTCACAAAACCGTGCTGACTATCGCTAATGAACTTATTCTTTTCTAGATGATTATAAATCCTATCTCTTATAACCTTTTCCAACATTTTACCCACAACCGAAGTAAGGCTCACAGGTCTATAATTACCAGGGCTGTCTCTACTCCCTTTCTTGAACAAGGGGACAACATTTGCTATCCTCCAGTCTTCCGGCATTATTCCTGTCGACAATGACGACATAAAGATCAAGGACAAAGGCTCTGCAATCTCCTCCCTAGCTTCCCAGAGAATCCTAGGATAAATCTTGCGATTATCGGTGTTGTTTGATAAGTTTCCTGACAACATCCTGGCCATATTGCAGAAGACGTGTGCACCAGATGTAGCCACTACTTATTTGCTCAGCTATGACATTGGTATCTACCTGACAATGTGGAAGATTACTTATGCATGGCCTCTCCACAAACACAGGAACAAAGAAATATGGACCATTCAGCCCCATGAACCTGTTTCTCTATTCAGTTAGATCATGGATGCTTTTTATCTCCTATTTATTTACCTGCCTTTATTCCATATCTATTGATATCCTTACCTAACAAATATATATTGATCTCAGTCTGAAAAGTTTTAATTGACCAAACATCCACAGCCATTTGGGGAAAATAAGCAGATTTTTACAACTCTTTGGCCAGAATTTTATGCCACCCCAACAAGCGGGACTGTGGCGGGGGGGGTTTGTAAAATGGAGCGGGAGGCACCGGGAGATCTTTCCGACCCGCCTCCGCCTCCGCCTCCACCGTCACTTTACGCAGGGCTGCGCGGCGAAAAGCAGCCACTTAACGGCCACTTAAGGTCCTTCACCCGCCTCCACGCAGATCTTACACATGGCAAGTGGGCATCCTGGAGCCAAGAGAAGCTGCCTAACAAAACCTGGTGGCTCTTGAACATCCCGGGCGGTGCCCTCATGTTCGGGACCGGACCGATTACCACCAGCGAGGGAACCAAAACTTACTTGCCTTCCTGGCTCCCAGGCATCTTCTCCTCACGCTGGGCTGCAGGCCCAGCTGTAGCCAGCGCTCCAGGTGGCGCTGCTGGGACTAAGAGCTGCCGCGCGCTGATTGGCCAGCAGCTCTATTTGGCGGGACTTCCTACCTCAAGCGGGCGGAAGACCCACCTCACACCAATTGATATGCAAAATAAGGGGTCGGGTCCCCAGGCGAGGCGGAAGCAGGTTTGGCACCGGCTTTTCAGTCGGTGGCCGGCTCCCGTCCACTTACCGTAAAATTCCGGCCTTTGTGTGAAAAAGCGCTTCCTAATTTCACTCCTTTAAATAGCTTTGCTCTAATTTTATGATTACGCTCTTAGTCCAGAATCCCTCACCAGGGAAAAAAGAGTCATTCTGGCACTGAAGGAAGCCATTTTGCCGATCAATTCCATGCCTGTTACAATTTACATTGGCCAGGAATCAAACCCAGGTCTCACATGTGGAAGGTGCAATTCTACCTCTGAACCACCAATGCTACAATAGTTTCTCTTTATCTACCCTATCAAATCTCTTTGATATTTTAAACACGTTCATTAGAACACCTCTCTGCTTTTTAAATGCAAGGGAATGCAAGCCATGTTTGTGCAACTTTCCTCATAATTTAACCCTTTAAGCCCTGGAATCTGTGCTATATTCACTCCAGTATTTAAGATTCTGTGCCCAAAACTGTATGCAATACTCCAGATGGAGTCTAAGCAAGGCTCTGTACAAATCAAGCTTCACTTCCTCACTTTTGAATTACTATCTCCTTGAGACAAAGGCTATCTCTCCTTCAGCCTTTTTGGTTACTTTATGTGTCTGTGCTCTAGCTTTTACTGATTTGTATACAAGGGCACCTAAATCCCTTTGCTTCACAGTTTCTCATCTCTCACTGTGATGAAAATATTCCAATTTGTCTTTCTCAGATCTAAAGTGGATAACTTGACACTTTCTACATTCAACTCCATCTGCCGAAATTTTGCCCACACACTTAGTCTGTCTATGTATTTGTTGTTAGCTTTGATATCCCTTGCAAGTTTGTTTCTGTATTCCTTTTTTCCACATTCCTTTCTATATATCCATTATTGCTTGTTATAGCTCTTGCAGTCCACTAGCTTTCCATTTTTCCTTACATTGTAAACCTTAATGTTTAGCTTGGTACTATCTCTTACCTCATTTGTTGACCGTGGTTGCTTAACTACACAAGTAAAGCATTTGGGCTGAATTTTATTAGCGTGCCGCAAATTGCGGCAGCGCGCTTTGAAGTCGGCGGTCTTCAGGCACGGATTAGCCGTCGCTGAGCCCCCACGATATTTCACGTGAGGGCTTATTTAAATAGGGGGGCAGAGTGGCTATCTGTGATGACGTAGAGGGGACGGGCGCTCTGTCTCCAGCAACGGTGTCCGGCACCACAGTGCAGGCACCAGTGCCATTTTTAACGGGCTTTAAGTCCTGCAGTTTAATTTCAATTTTTAACAGTCCCACTGGATGAAAATTGTAAATAAAATGTTATTTAAACTTTGAATCCCCTTTCACGCCCCCCCCCACCCCCTGACTGAGTTCACCATAAATAAAATGACCTATCCCTCCGGAAAACCACTTTTTAATATGCCGACCTTTCCCCCCCCCCCCATTCCCCCACCTTCTGCAACTTTGACCCTCAACCCCTTCCCACCATCACTACAACCAATTTTAGTTGTTTTTCCCTCTTCATCCCCACCCCCTTCCTGAAAATTTCACTCCTCCCTGCTCCCCACCAGTGCCGGTGACCAGAATATTGTTGTGGGATGGCCGTTGTTACCAGGTAATTATTCTATCATTTTAATCTCATTTGCATATTAAGATGAAGACCCTGCAAGCGAGTGGTAAAATACATGGGCCTTCTTGGCATCCAAGGTAGTAGTGGGCCTCTCCCGGAGGAATTTTCCGGGCATCCCTGCCACAACCTCCGTCGCCGAAGGGCTCAGAAAATTCGGTCCTTTCAGTCCTTTGCCTTTTTAGGGGCATGCATTCATTTAGTATCGTACCAAATACTTCTTTGAATATTTGCCCACTACTTCCCTCTGTGCCGCTCTTGGCATCCTCCGAGGGGCTCATCAAGGCATGCGGCACTCATTATGAGCAGCAACCCCAACAGCCCCATCCTACTCTCGTCGACCTTCCTGCCCAGTGTGACCGCAGATCTTGCCAATCTTCTTCCTGTCCAACTCACCCCTCCTATTGCTGACGCTGTGGACTCTGCCAGCAGTTCAGCTCCCATCACCCCTTGCTGTGTCTCCCTCCAGAATGTACGTTCACTTGTGAACATGGCCCTTGCCATCCATGAACTTATCGTGGATGATTGCATTGATATCATGGTCTGAACAGAAACCTGGCGGAGTAGTGATGACACCTTGTCACTTAATGAAGCCTTCCCACCTGTCTACATCTTCCACCACTTGCCCAGCCAAGACCGTCGCAGTGGCAGTGTTGCGCTTATCACCAGATCATATCTTGGCCTGACCCCTTACTCCTCTGGTAACTTCTCTTCCTTTGAGCATCTCACCTTGCTCCATCCCTCTCACCTCTCTTTCAATATCATCATTCTCTACCACCTTCCCAAGTACGATAAATATTTTCTCACCAAGATATCTTTATTGCTTTCCTCCCTCAGCCTCGGCACTGAACGACTTCTCATCCTCAGTGATTTCAACCTCCACCACAACTCATCATGTTCTCTCTCCTCTGAGTTCACTGCTCTCTTATTCTCCTTAAATATCTCCTTCCATGTAAACTCTTCAACCCATATTCATGGCCACTCCTTTGACCTTGCCATCTCATGTGCTCTTGCTAGTCCCATCATTTCAATCACAGATAAGGCCATCTCTGATTACTTCCTTGTATCACTCACTTCCCACATGCCCCTTCCACGCCCCAACCCTACCTCATTCTGTATCTGTCCCTGGAAAAAATCTATCCCCCAATTCACTTATAATTGCGCTTTCAAAATCCCAACTGTCTCGTCTTTGGCCCTCCATTCGCCACAACGTTTCTGCAGCTACTGATTTGCTCGACCTCGCCTTCACCTCCACCTTTGATACCCCAGCCCCCATAAAAATAAAAATCAGTCTCTTTCACCCTGGATTATTCCCCTGGTAGGGCCCTCATCTCTGATCCCTTAAGACCACGGGACACAGAGGTACAAGAATATGGCAGACAACTGGTTTAGCCATCCACTGCCAGATCTGGCTGGACAACTTAAAATACTATCAGGCCCTATGCTCATCTGCCAAATCTGCTCACTATTCCAGGATCATCCTGGAATGCAAAGATAACACCAACCACCACCGCCCCCCACCACCACAACCACCAATTTCTTTTCTCTACTGCAAACTGTCTTCTTAAACCCCTCTCCTCTGTCCACTCCACCCTCACCTCCAACAATAAGTGCAAGGAGCTCATGGACTTCTTTGTCACTAAGATCGACACCATCCGATCAGTTGCCTCTGCCGTGTCCCTCCCTTCCACTAGCCCACCTGAACAAACTTCCTATAATGCTCCTCCCCTGCCCTAGCCCTGAATGCACACCTTTCTCTAGATTCTCTCCTATCTTCCCTCGTGCCCTCTCTGAGCTCATCTTGTCCATGAGACCCACCTCCTGCTCCCTTGATCCTATTCGCACTAAACTGCTGATCGCCCATTTTCCCTCCTGGTCCCCATGTTAGCCAATATTGTTAATGGTTCTGTCTCTTCAGGTGTTGTCCCAGTCTCTTTTAAATTTGCAGTCATCACCTCTCCTCAAAAAAACCAATCCTCGACCTCACTGTCCGTGCAAACTACTGTCCCATCTCCAAGCTCCCTTTCCTCTGCAAAGTCCTTGAAAGTGTCGCCTCCCAAATCCATTCCCATCTTTCCCTGAACTCCATGTTTGAATCCCTCCAATCAGCTTTCCACCCTGCCACAGTACTGGATCAGCTCTTATTAAATTCACAAATGACATCCTATGTGACTGTAGCAAAGGTAAACTTTCCCTCCTCATCCTTCTCGACCTGTCTGCAGCCTTTTGACACGGTTGACCACACCATCCTCCTCCAGCTCCTCTCCACTGTTGTCCAGCTGGCTGGGACTGCTGTCACCAGGTGCCATTCTTATCTATCTAATCATAGTCAGAGCATCACTTGCAATGCCTTCTCTTCCTGCTCCCACACCGTTACCACTGGTGTCTCCCAAGGATATCTATCCTTGGCCACTCCTGTTTCTCATCTACATGCTGCCCCTTGGTGACATCATCCGAAAGCACAGCGTTAATTTTCACATGTACGCTGATGACACCCAGTTCTACCTCAGCATCACCTCTTTCAACTCCCCCACTGTTGCTAAACTATCAGACATGTTATACCAATGTGTTTTGTTAAATGATAATTTTCTTTGGTCCACTGTCTGGAGGTCTGAATTTGTATTTTTTAAAAGACATTTCAAAAAGACGAGCTGCCAGCAAAGTCATCCTTTCAGCTTAAGGTGATCACCTAGTTTACAACACTGTATCCTACATTGCAAAGGACCGTGAGGAGAAAGATGAAATGTCTGCTAATTTCCCAGCAAGGACCAAGACCCAGGAAGTTTAAAGGAACTGCCTGTTAAAGCTGTTAATTGTGTATCAATTGTCTGATTATATGCAGGTGGAAGATGTTAATTGGAGTCTTACTTCAGCACTTATAAGCAGACACTGACTGAGATTGGTAGAGTGTTTTGAGTGAGGAGTTACATGTTTATAATCATTTTACTCTGTACAATAAATGTGAAACTGAGTAAAGATAGGCTGCAGCATTATCCTTCCATAACAAGCTTTCTGGAATTGAACAGCCAGCAGAGAATGGTTGCCTAAAGCTGAAGGTTGGAAACTAGGATTTTTTTTTTTTACATAGAAAACTAAAATCTCATGGGCTATTATGGAAAATATGGCAGAAAGCAAGTGTAAATTGTCAGGGTATGATCGCCCTCTGATGTTCTCTGAGTCTGAACCATGTGACCAGTGAAAGAATGAAGTGGGTATGTAGACACAGGTTACATCGGTTACATCTCTACCAAAGAGGAAACAAGATATGGCCTTGGCATTGTCACTTCCTCTTGGCATTGTCACTTCCTACCAAAAGTAAAATAGAAGTAAAGTGTTTTGTGAACTGGATGCTTGTCAGTTGGATATAGATAAAGGTTTGGATCTTCTGTTAGAATTCTTGGATGTAATTTACAAGAAGGATGAATTATTGAATGCATATGAGGCATGGTCAGAATTTGCTAGATTTCAGAAAACAGATGGTTATTCAATGAAGGAATATATCATAGACTTTAACAGACTGTGTAGAAATTGAGGAAATTCAATTTGGAGATCCCTGGTTCAGTGCTAGCATTTAAATTGCTAGATTGTGCAAGGGTGTCACGTATGGACAGGCTCCTGGTTCTAACTGGGGTTTGGTTCTTGGACAAATTCTCCCTTTTGGATCAAATGTCTGCTGCCTTCAAGAAATTCCTGGGGAAACAGTCATTTCCTGCAGAACAAACAGGGCATTCTGTGGTGACATAAAGAATGGAGCTCTCAATGTTTACTAGATTTCAAAATGGTCCAGTTACTGGAAGCAGGCATAAGAATGATGGAAGATTTAATGACCGGAGGAATGAGGGTGAAAGCACCTTTAGCAGCACTGACCCTTACAGTGGAAGACAGAATTGGAACAGCAATCGTAGACGAATGAATCCCAGGAATGCCCAAGGAACAGTTAATAGGTGCTTCAGATGTGACTCAAAGTATCATCATCCCTAAGCGGAGGGGAGGAGTCCTCGAAATAACACACGACGCAGAGAATTCTGAGGCAGAAGAGGAAGATACTGATGAATCTGAATGAATTGTACTAGTCACAAGGAGTTTTAATCCTGTGATGAATGTGTTAGTTGCGAATTTGTTCAACTGTGCTTTATTGGATAGTGCTTGCACTACAATGTTATCTGGATTCACTTAATAGTGAGGATCGACACATGGTTAAGGAGTATAAAAGTACTACCAGCTTTAGGTTTGGTGATGACAACACATTGAAGTCACTGAAGAGAGCTGTAATCCCCTGTCAAATAGCTAGGGTAAGCCACCTTATCAGTACTAATGTAGTCTTTAATGAGATACCGGTCAGAATTTTACGCTGCCCCAGCGGGTCGGATGGTGGTGTGGGGGCGGCATATAATTGAGCGGCAGGCTCCGGGAGGCCTACCTGCCCCGATTCTGCCTCCGACCAAGTTTAAGGAGGTCAGGCGGGGGGGCGGGGTGGGAGAAATGGCCCGCCAGCCCAAGGCCAATCAAGACCCTTAAGTGGCCACTTAAGGGCCCTTGCCCACCTCCACGGGTAAAATACCCGTGACAAGCGGGTGTGCCGGGAACGTGAAAGGCCGCACAGCGGTAGCTGCCGGTCTTTCCGCGTCCCAGGGGAGTGGATGCATGGCAGTCGGAAACAAGGTGCCCAATTGAGGGCCACCCCCACCTTCCAACCCACCCCCGGGATTCAAGACGCCCCCTGCTCCCCCCAAACGACCACCCTAGCCTCACCAGGGCATGACCGATCCTCCTGGTGAGGCAACCCAAACTTACCTACTCTCTCGGGTCCATGGCATCAGCTGGGCTGCAGTCCCAGCAGTGGCCACTGCTCCTGTTGGCGTTGCTGAGACTGAGAGCTGCTGGCCCGCTGATTGGCTGGCAACTCACTGAGGCGGGACCTCTTCTCTCAAATGGGTGAAAGTCCTGCCTCGGGCCAATTAAAGCCTAGGGGTCCATAAAATACTGGACGAATCCCCAGGCTGGGCAGAAGCGGGTTCGTCCCCGACATTTACATCGGAGTCCGGCTCCTGTCCGCCCACTGTAAAATTGCGGCCACCTTTACTGTTGAGTAAGCCTTCAATGAAAAAGGCACAAATGAAATTTGATATGAGTATGGTAAGGCAATTGTTGTTGGAAAGTCAGTGAATTTGCAGTTTACCCAGTCAGGACATTATTGTCTACCCTTAACAAAACCAGATATTTCTAGTTAGAGTGTTAGAATATTATTAATGACATGAGGTGTTAAAAATCAGAGATAAAAAGCAAATTGGCTTAAAGTTACATAGACAATTTGCTCACCCTTCTTGTCAGAGATTAAAGGATGCAGGTGTGATTGATGAAGAGTATATGAGGATAACAGAATAGATTAGTGATAAGTGTGAAATCTGTAAAACATATCGGAGGACACCATCATGGCCTATTCAGCCTTCCAATGGTATGTGACTTTAATGAGGTAGTTGCTATTGTGTGATTGCCTTTAAGAGTAATGTATCTTTAAGATCTTAGTATGCTAATGAGCCAAGTACCAGGACTCATTCATGACAGCCAGACTCATTCTGTAACTG
Organism: Heterodontus francisci; assembly: GCF_036365525.1. Lineage (NCBI taxonomy): Eukaryota > Metazoa > Chordata > Chondrichthyes > Heterodontiformes > Heterodontidae > Heterodontus > Heterodontus francisci. The sequence goes on along the minus strand of NC_090387.1, from coordinate 21,154,014 downwards.
TAACACCGAGACAAGTCATGTAAATAGTTAGCTCTGTATTGTATATACTTGTTAGCTGTTAATAAACCTGTTTGGGATCTTCAGTCAACTGAACTCCATGCATCTCATTTATATTGCATCAGAGCTTCTCATTACAGTTGCCGTGGATTTAAAGGTGTGGGACAAAGCCTATATTTTCATTCTACATTTTATAGACCTGGCAACTCGATTTGGTCTTTTTACAATAATAAATTGCAAGGACAAAAGGGTGATTATAGACAAAATTATGGAGAAATGGATAGGGACTGGACTTGCGGCACCAGCTGACTGATAATGGAGGGGAATTTGCCAATGACCAGTTCAGAGATGTGTGAAAACATGAACATATGGTTCTGAATAGTGCAGCTGAAAGTCCTTTCAGCAATGGGCTCTGTGAAAGTAATCACGCAGTGGTTGATGAAATGATGAATAAAATCTTAGCTAACCAGCAAAACTGCAAGTTGACAACTGCCCTGGTTCACGCGAAGAATTCACTTCAGATGGATGGAGGATATAATCCCTATCAATTGGTCTATGGCCGGAATCCCAAGTCACCTTCTGCACTGTACGACACTCCTCCTGCTCTAGAAGGTACTACAATTAGTTCAATTTTTTTCTGCACATTTGAATGTTTTACATACGGGGAGATGGGCTTTCATCAAGGCTGAGGTCTCTGAGAAAATATGGAGAGCTCTGAGGCATTGTATAAGGCCATCCGAGGTGGAATTGAATTCAGGACATATTGGGGTATTATAAAAGAGAGGGTCATAGGGAATGGAAGGGCCCTGGTAAGGTAATCGGTTGTGATGGTAAGACAGTAGATAGCATACATGGAAATCAAAGTGTTAAGGTTCATTCCTCGCGATTAATCGAGGTTGATTACAAAATCTCAGAATATGAGCAGCTGATAGAGGGAAACGATGCACCTTGTACCTCAAATACTCATGTGTTTTATGATGACGGTCCCGAGGAACGGAATGAGGTAGATCAAGGGTTGGATAGTAATGTGAGGGATCATGATCAAGAAAGAGCTATCGCATCCGAAGGACAATTTCCCTGGGTATGTACTTGGGTGAAATATATTCCAGAGGGATTTAATAGGTGGAGGGTTGCAAAAATTGTGGGGCATGCAGGAAAATCTACAGGCAAGTTTAAATATTGGTTAAGTGTTCAAAATGATGGCCAAAAAGCAAGGCCCATGGACTGGTACAATAGGGTGAAAGAGTGGAGGGTAAGAAAGCACAAGTGCAAGTTCTAATAGTGGGTCGAGAAGTAACTCTTGCATAAGAAAGTGATCATGTACTGGAGAAAGAGCATCTGATAATGTGCAAGGGAGATCTTCCAGCAGTAGTCCCGAAAGACATCAATGTGCTAATATAGGCCGTAGTTTGAGCAGATTTCACAATGAAATGCAGGCGAGAGAGTAGTTTTAGAATAGAACTAGAAGCAGAAGTGCTCACGTAGAATCAGTCTGGGTAGAAATAAGAGATAACAAGGGAAAGAAGTCCCTGGTGGGAATAATCTATAGGTCCCCAAGCAGTAGTTCCGCAGTGGGGCACAGGAAAAACCAGGAAATACTGGGTGCTTGTAAGAAAGGTATGGCAGTAATCATGGGTGATTTTAATATGCATATAGACTGGATTAATCAAATTGGCAAGGGTAGCCTCAAGGGAGAGTTCATTGAATGTATCAGAGATTTGTTTTTTGCAGCAATACATTTAGATTTTTAGATTTAGATTTAGAGATACAGCACTGAAACAGGCCCTTTGGCCCACCGAGTCTATGCTGACCATTAACCACCCATTTATACTAATCCTACACTAATCCCATATTCCTACCACATCCTCACCTGTCCCTATATTCCCCTACCACCTACCTATACTAGGGGCAATTTATAATATATGTTGTGGAATCAACCAGGGAGCAGGCTATTCTAGATTTGGTATTGTGCAATGAGGTGGGATTAATTAATGATCTCATAGTTAAGGATCCTCTAGGGAAGAGTGATCATAGTATGCTAGAATTTTAAATTCAGTTTGAGGGTGAGAAACTGAAGTCCCACACTAGTGTTCTAGAGTTAAACAAAGGTAGTTACATAGGCATGAGGACAGATTTGGCCCTAGTGGACTGGGCAGGAAGACTAAAAGATACGACAGTTGATGAACAGTGGTAGATGTTTAAGGAGATATTCAATTCCTCTCAACTAAAATATATTCCAGAGAGGAAGAAAGATTCTAAGATGGGGGGGGGGGGGGAAGCATCCATGGCTAAGCAAGGAAGTTAAGGATAACATAAAGACAAAAATTAAGGCATACCATATTGCAAAGACCAGTGGCAGGCTGGAAGATTGGGAAACTTTTAAAGATCAACAAAGGGTTACTAAAAAAGTAATAAAAAGAGCAAAGGTAAATTATGAAAGAAAACTAGCGCAAAATGTAAAAATGGATAACAAAAGCTTCTATAAGTATATAAAACGGAAGAGAGTAGCTAAAGTGAATGTTGGTCCCTTGGAGGATGAGACTGGGGAGTTAATAGAGGGGAACACAGAAATGGCAGAGACACTAAATCAGTATTTTGTCTCAGTTTTCACAGTGGAGGACACTAGTACCATCCCAATAGTAATAGGTATGCAGAGGTTATAGAAAGCGAGGAACTTAGAACACTCATCACTAGGGAAAAAGTACTGAGCGAACTATTGGGATTGAAGGCAGACAAGTCCCCAGGGCCTGATGGCCTACATCCTAGGGTCTTAAAGGAAGTGGTAGCGGAGATAGAGGATCCATTGGTTATAATATTCCAAAATTCCCTGGATGCGGGAAAGGTTCCAGTGGATTGGAAAAATGCTAGTAGAATGCCCTTATTCAAAAAGGGAGGGAGGCAGAAAGTAGGAAACTATAGACCAGTTAGTTTAACATCTGTCATTGGGAAATTGTTAGAATCCATTGTTAAGGAAGTAATAATAGGACATTTAGAAAGTCAAAACGCAATCCATCTGAGTCAGCATGGTTTTATGAAGGGTAAATCGTGTTTGACTAATTTGCTAGAGTTCTTCGAAGATGTAACAAGCAAAGTGGATAATGGAGATCCTGTAGATGTAGTGTATCTGGACTTCCAGAAGGCATTTGATAAGGTTAAGGTACAAAAGGTTAATACACAAGGTAAGATCACATGGGGTTAGGGGCAATTTATTAGTTTGGATAGAGGATTGGCTAACCGACAGAAAACAGAGAGTCGGTCTTTTTCTGGTTGGGAAGATGTAACTAGTGGGGTGCCACAGGGTTTGGTCCACAGGCCCCAACTATTTGCAATCTATATTAATGACTTGGATGCAGGGATATAAGGTACTAAAGCCAAATTTGCAGATGACACTAAAATAGGTGGGTTAATAAGTTGCAATAAAGAAATAAGAAATTTACAAATGGATATGGATAGGTTAAGTGAATGGGCCAAAATTTGGCAGGTGGAGTTTAACGTGGATAAGTGTGAGGTTATCCATTTTGGTCAGAAGAATAGAAAGGCAAATTATTATCTAAATGGAGAGAAACCTCAGATTGCTTCAGTGCAGAGAGATCTGGGTGTCCTTGTGCATGAATCACAGAAAACTAGTATGTAGGTACAGCAGGTAATAAGGAAGGCAAATGGAATTTTGGCATTTATTGCTAAAGGAATAGAGTATAAAGGTAGGGAAGTGTTTTCTGCAACTGTACAAGGCATCAGTGAGACTGCACTTGGAGTATTACATACAGTTTTGGTCCCCTTATTTGAGGAGGTTGTCGTTGTATTGGAGGCAGTTCAGAGGAGGTTCACTAGATTGATTCCGGAGATGAGGGGTTAGTCTTATGAAGAGAGATTGAGCAGTTCAGGCCTTTACTCTCTAGAGTTTAGAAGAATGAGAGGAGATCTAATTGAGGTATATAAGATGATTAAGGGGATTGACAAAGTAGACGTGGAGAGGATGTTTCCTCTTGTGGGGCAATCTAGAATGAGAGGACATAATTTTAGTATAAGGGTTAGCAGTTTTAAAACCGAGATGAGGAGAAATTCCTTCCCTCATAAGGTCGTGTGTCTGTGGAATTCACTACCCCAGAGTGCAGTGGATGCCGGGACATTGAGCAAGTTTGAGGAGATAGACAGATTTTTAATTAGTAATGGGTTGAAGGGTTATGGAGAACGGGCAGGAAAGTGGAGTTGAGGCCGAGATGAGAACAGCCATGATCGTATTGAATGGCGGAGCAGGCTCGAGGGGCTGAATTGCCTACTCCTGCTCCTAGTTCTTATGTTCTTATGTCCTCATGACTGTGACGTTTTAGTGGCTGCCAAGAAATATGAGGATAAACTAATAAGTGAAGCAAAACATAAGTAATTAGAGAATTGGAGAGAGTTTGGAGTTTATTCTGAGGTACCAGATAGGGGAAAGCCAACCTTGCACAGTGGCGCAGTGGTTGGGCGGCGCAGTGGTTAGCACCGCAGCCTCATAGCTCCAGCGACCTGGGTTCAATTCTGGGTACTGCCTGTGCAGAGTTTGCAAGTTCTCCCTGTGACCGCGTGGGTTTTTGCCAGGTGCTCCGGTTTCCTCCCACAGCCAAAGACTTGCAGGTTGATAGGTAAATTGGTCATTATAAATTGCCCCTAGTATAGGTAGGTGGTAGGGGAAGGTGGGGACGTGAGAGGGTAATGGGACTCATGTAGGATTAGTATAAATGGGTGGTTGATGGTCCGCACAGACTCAGTGGGCTGAAGGGCCTGTTTCAGTGCTGTATCTCTAAATAAAAATAAATAGATGGATAGGTACTGAAAAAGTCGTTCCCGATGGAATTTATAAGGCTAAATCGAGGCTAGTTGTGAGGGAGTTTTAAAGAGCAACTGGGTTCGAGTGGACTCTCCTACAGCTGGAAAAGTAATCTTGAAAATCATTTTTGCTCTTTTGACCACATGGGAGTATAGATCCATTGACCTAAAAGCTGCATTTCTGCAGGGTGATACTTTTCAGAGAGAAGTGTTTCTGAAACCACCCAAAGAGGCAGCAGAAGGAAAACTATGGAAACTGAACAAATGCGTCTGTGGCCTTAATGATGCTTCCAGGGTGATATTTCTCGGTGAGATCTGTTTTGTTGAAAATTGGTTGTGTTCAACTAAGAGCAGATCCTGCAATGTTTTATTGGTATCATAAAGGGAAACTTACAGGCATCTTCATGGTGCATGTTGATGATTTCTTATGGGGTGGTACTGCGGACTTTGAAAAATGTGTTATTATTAAGATTATGGCAGAATTCAAAACTGGGAGTCAGGCTTGTGGGGCTTTAAATATATTGGTTCAGATATTAAGCAGACTAAGACTAGAATAACTTTCAATCAACAATCCTAATTAGACAGTGTTACTCCCATCCTGGTTAATCTTGTTAGTTCATCACAGAAAGATGATCTATCTAAAGCAGAAACTGAGCAATTTCAAAGCATGATTGGTCAATTAAACTGGTTGTGCTCTCAGACTAGGCCTGATGCCAGTTTTGATATGCTGGAGGTAAGCATGATCATTAAACATCCAAAAGTTGAAAATGTTTTTACGGCAAATAAAACATTAAAAAAACTAAATCTGGAAAAATGTGTACTGAAGTTCCCATCCTTTGGTGACCCAAAGAACATGAAGCTATCAATTTTTACTGATGCTTCACATGCTAATCTTGCTGGTGGGTATTTGAGTGCAGCTGGTTTCATAGTATTTCTGATGGGTGAAAATGTTGTCCTTTAGCTTGGGAGACTAAGAAAATAAAACAGGTCATTAAAAGCACTTTAGCTGCGGAAACACTGGGTATTGTGGCGACAGTGGATTTGGGGTTCTATTTGTCAAATATTTTGGGTGAAATTCTGAACAAGGAACATACTGAGGATAGGATACCCATTGAATGTTATGTGGATAATCGTTTTTTGTGGGACAATGCACACTCTTTATTAAAAAAAAAAGTGAGAGTGAGAAAAGACTATGTATTGAACTTGCTGGAATGAAACAAATGCTGGAGATAAATGAAATCTCCAAAGCTTAATGAATAGATGCAAGCCATCAGCTGTCCAATTGTTTCACAAAAAGAAATGCTTGTACAAAGAAATTGTTGGAGGTCCTAGAGGAGGGGCATCTCATAATGTAACACTTTGTACCCAATATGGAATTTATTTTGATTTATTTTGAAATGTTCTTTGAGCATGTAAATAATTTGTCCCTAATATGGAATTTATTTCGAAATGTTGTTTGAGCATATTAATCCACATTGTGTTATAAAAGAAGGGAATCTATTAATTGTGTATCAATTTTTAGATTATATGCAGGTGGGGGGTATTAATTGAGGTCTTACTTGAGCACTTATAAGCAGACACTTATTGAGACTGGTCGAAGGTTTTTAGTGAGGAGCTACATGTTTGTAAATCCTTTTACTCTGTACAATAAATTGAAACTGAGTAAAGATAGACTCCAGCATTATCCTTCCATCACAAGGTTTCTGGAGTCTAACACTACCTGTTCTCTCAACAAGCAGAGAAATACTGCTAACTGCTATGTTTGAATGACTGAGTGTCTGTCATGTGACAAGCCCCTTCCCATCTGTGGTTTTTAAGCTGGTGTTTTTCTCTGCAGCAGAGAAGAAGCAACTGGACTCTGACATGAGCAGACCCTAAGTGGGGGGTCCTTCTCTCTCTCTCTCTCTCTCTCTCCATTCCAGCTTGAAAGCTTTCAAATCCCGTTTGTTGACTGACCACCTTTGCATACTCTGGCTACAATTAGAAACCCCTTTGGAGGAAACCATCCACCTCTGCTATTTCTATAAGACTCACCGAACCAGTCATCTACCTCTTTAAACTAAAAGCCTTAAGACCATTGAATTGAGCTAGAAGCCAGCCGAATCACCAAACTTAACAGACTGTCTACCTTTTTTATGGACTCTAATCTATTTGTGTGTATGTGTGTCAACCTCCAGAGTGTGTGTGTGTGAAATTTGACATGTTGTTTGTTGTTTTTATTTGTTTGGTTTAGGTACAATAAAGTTAACCTCTTTCTTTCTTTATTAATTGAAGAAAACCTGTCCGATTTGTTCTTCTTATGATCATAGCAAGGAAGTAATCAAACACCTACTAAATTGGCCAGTACAAGCATTTTAAGAAAGAATGAAACCTGTTGTGGTCAAACAAGGAGAGGGAAAAGACCCCTGCTCACTTGAACGTAACAAACGCTGATCCAATATCTGGATGAGCAGAAATTTCCTCCAATTAAATATTCGTTCGACTGAATCCATTGTTTTCAGTCCCTACTCCATTCCCTAGCTACTGACTCCATCCCTCTCCCAGGCAACAGTCTGAGATTAAGCCAGTCTGTTTGCAACCTTGGTGTCACATTTGATCCCAAGGTGAGCTTCCAATTCCACCTCCATAACATTGCCCGACTTTGCCCCTGTCTCAGCTCATTTGCTGCTGAAACCCTCATTCATGCCTTCGTTATTTTGTAGACTTGACTACTCCTAGCACTCCTAGCTTGGTCTCCTGTATTCTACCCTCCGTAAACTTGTGGTTATCCAAAACTCTGCTGCAGGTGTCTTAACTCACAGCAAGTCCCATTCACCTATCACCCCTGTGCTCGCTGACCTACATTGGCTCCCGGTCAAGCAAAATTTTGATTTTAAAATTCTCATCCTTGTTTTCAAATCCCTTCATGGCCTCGCCCCTCCCTATCTCTGTAGTATTCTCCAACCCCACAATCCTCCAAGATATCTGCGCTCCTCTAATTCTGGCCTCTTGAGCATTCCCGATTTTAATCGCTCTACCTTGGTGACCGTGCCTTCAGTTGCCTAGGCCCTAAGCTCTGGAATACACTCCCTAAACATCTCCACTTCTCTTCCTTGCTTTCCTCCTTTTAAGACACTCCTTTAAACCTACCATCTGACCTATCTCCTGACAAAAGCAAAATACTGTGGATGCTGGAAATCTGAAACAAATACAGAAAATGCTGGAAATACTCAGCAGTTCAGGCATGCATCTGTGAATAAAGAGAAAGAGTTAACTTTTCAGGCAGGATAGAGGGGGATGTAAAAGGGGTGGGGGAGTTGCATTACTGGTTAAGGAGAATATCACAGCTGTACTGCGGGAGGACACCTCGGAGGGGTCATGCAGCGAGGCAATATGGGTGGAGCTCAGAAATAGGAAGGGTGCAATTACGATGTTGGGGGTTTACGACAGGCCTCCCAACAGCCAGCAGGAGGTAGAGGAGCAGATATGTAGACAGATTTTGGAAAGATGTAAAGGTAACAGGGTTGTAGTGGTGGGTGATTTTAACTTCCCCTATATTGATTGGGACTCACTTAGTGCTAGCGGCTCGGATGGGGCAGAATTTGTAAGGAGCATCCAGGAGAGATTCTTGAAACAATATGTAGCTAGTCCAATTAGGGAAGGGGCCGTAGTGGACCTGGTATTGGGGAATGAGCCCGGCCAAGTGGTCAAAGTCTCAGTCGGGGAGCATTTCGAGAATAGTGACCTCCGAATAGTTCCAGAGATGTAGAGGAAAGGATAGCGAAGATGATTCTCGACAGGAGCGAGAGTAACAGGGTAGTGGTTAAGGGGGACTTTAACTTTCCAAATATTGACTGGAAATACTATAGTTCGAGTACTTTAGATGGGTCTGTTTTTGTCCAGTGTGTGCAGGAGGGTTTTCTGACACAGTATGTGGACAGGCCAACCAGGGGCGATGCCACATTGGATTTGGTACTGGGTAATGAACCCGGCCAGGTGTTCGATTTAGATGTAGGTGAGCACTTTGGCGATAGTGATCACAATTCGGTTAGGTTTACCTTAGCGATGGGCAGGGACAGGTATATACCGCAGGGCAAGAATTATAGCTGGGGGAAAGGAAATTATGAAGCGATTAGGCAAGATTTAGGATGTGTAGGATGGGGAAGGAAACTGCAGGGGATGGGCACAAACGAAATGTGGAGCTTATTCAAGGAGCAGCTAATGCGTGTCCTTGATAAGTATGTACCTGTCAGGCAGGGAGGAAGTTGTCGAGCGAGGGAGCCGTGGTTTACTCAAGAAGTTGAAGCGCTTGTCAAGAGGAAGAGGGCGGCTTATGTTAGGATGAGACGTGAAGGCTCAGTTCGGGCGCTTGAGAGTTACAAGCTAGCCAGGAAGGATCTAAAGGGAGGGCTAAGAAGAGCAAGGAGAGGACACGAGAAGTCATTGGCGGATAGGATCAAAGAAAACCCTAAGGCTTTCTATAGGTATATCAGGAATAAAAGAATGACTAGAGTTAGATTAGGGCCAATCAAGGATAGTAGTGGGAAGTTGTGTGCGGAATCAGAGGAGATAGGGGAAGCGTTAAATGAATATTTTTCGTCAGTATTTACAGTAGAGAAAGAAAATGTTGCCGAGGAGATTACTGAGATACAGCCTACTAGGCTAGATGGGATTGAGATTCAAAAGGAGGAGGTGTTAGCAATTTTGGAAAGAGTGAAAATAGATAAGTCCCCTGGGCCAGATGGGATTTATCCGAGGATTCTCTGGGAAGCCAGGGAGGAGATTGCAGAGCCGTTGTTGTTGATCTTTATGTCGTCATTGTCGACAGGAGTAGTGCCGGAAGACTGGAGGATAGCAAATGTTGTCCCCTTGTTCAAGAAGGGGAGTAGAGACAGCCCTGGTAATTATAGACCTGTGAGCCTTACTTCGGTTGTGGGTAAAATGTTGGAAAAGGTTATAAGAGATAGGATTTATAATCATCTTGAAAAGAATAAGTTCATTTGCGATAGTCAGCACGGTTTTGTGAAAGGTAGGTCGTGCCTCACAAACCTTATTGAGTTTTTCGAGAAGGTGACCAAACAGGTGGATGAGGGTAAAGCCGTGGATGTGGTGTATATGGATTTCAGTAAGGCGTTTGATAAGGTTCCCCACGGTAGGCTATTGCAGAAAATACGGAAGTATGGGGTTGAAGGTGATTTAGAGCTTTGGATCAGAAATTGGCTAGCTGAAAGAAGACAGAGGGTGGTGGTTGATGGCAAATGTTCATCCTGGAGTTTAGTTACTAGTGGTGTACCGCAAGGTTCTGTTTTGGGGCCACTGCTGTTTGTCATTTTTATAAATGACCTGGATGAGGGTGTAGAAGGGTGGGTTAGTAAATTTGCGGATGACACGAAGGTCGGTGGAGTTGTGGATAGTGTCGAAGGGTGTTGTAGGGTACAGAGGGACATAGATAGGCTGCAGAGCTGGGCTGAGAGATGGCAAATGGAGTTTAATTCGGAGAAGTGTGAGGTGATTCACTTTGGAAGGCGTAACAGCAATGCAGAGTACTGGGCTAATGGGAAGATTCTTGGTAGTGTAGATGAGCAGAGAGATCTTGGTGTCCAGGTACATAAATCCCTGAAAGTTGCTACCCAGGTTAATAGGGCTGTTAAGAAGGAATATGGTGTGTTAGCTTTTATTAGTAGGGGGATCGAGTTTCGGAGCCACGAGGTCATGATGCAGCTGTACAAAACTCTGGTGAGGCCGCACCTTGAGTATTGCGTGCAGTTCTGGTCACCGTATTATAGGAAGGATGTGGAAGCTTTGGAAAGGGTGCAGAGGAGATTTACTAGGATGTTGCCTGGTATGGAAGGAAGGTCTTACGAGGAAAGGCTGAGGGACTTGGGGTTGTTTTCGTTAGAGAGAAGGAGGAGGAGAGGTGACTTAATAGAGACATACAAGATAATCAGAGGGTTAGATAGGGTGGATAGTGAGAGTCTTTTTCCTCGGATGATGATGGCAAACACGAGGGGACATAGCTTTAAGTTGAGGGGTGAAAGATATAGGACAGATGTCAGAGGTAGTTTCTTTACGCAGAGAGTAGTAGGGGCGTGGAACGCCCTGCCTGCAACAGTAGTAGACTCGCCAACTTTAAGGGCATTTAAGTGGTCATTGGATAGACATATGGATGAAAATGGAATAGTGTAGGTCAGATGGTCGGCGCAACATCGAGGGCCGAAGGGCCTGTACTGTGCTGTAATGTTCTAATTCTAATTCCGTAAGTTTGAAGGTACTTGTGGATAAGGATAAGAGTAGTCCTTGGGTGAAGGTGCTAAATTGGGGGAAGGCTAATTATAACAATATTAGGCAGGAACTGAAGAATTCAGATTGGGAGTGACTGTTTTGAGGGTAAATCAACATCTGACGTGGGAGTCTTTCAAACGTCAGTTGATTAGAATCCAGGACCGGCATGTTCCTGTAAGGAAGAAGGATAAGTTTGGCAAGTTTCGGGAACCTTGGATAACGAGGGATATTGTGAGCCGAGTCAAAAAGAAAAAGGAAGCATTCGTAAGGGCTAGAAGGCTGGGAACAGACTGAAGAATATAAAGACAGTAGGAAGGAACTTAAGCAAGAAGTCAGGAGGGCTAAAAGGGGTCATGAAAAGTCATTGGCAAACAGGATTAAGGAGAATCCCAAGGCTTTTTACACGTATATAAAGAGCAAGAGGGTAACCAGGGAAAGGGTTGGCCCACTCAAGGACAGAGTAGGGAATCTATGTGTGGAGCCAGAGGAAATGGGCGAGGTACCAAATGAGTACTTTGCATCAGTATTCACCAAAGAGAAGGACTTGGTGGATGATGAGTCTAGAGAAGGGAGTGTAGATAGTTTGGGTCATGTCGTTATCAAAAAGGAGGAGGTGTTGGACGTCTTGCAAAGCATTAAGGTAGATAAGTCCCCAGGGGCTGATGGGATCTCCCCCAGAATACTGAGGGAGGCAAGGGAAGAAATTACTGGGGCCTTGACAGAAATCTTTGTATCCTCACTGGCTATAGGTGAGGTCCCAGAGGACTGGAGAATAGCCAATGTTGTTCTTTTGATTAAGAAGGGTAGCAAGGATAATCCAGGAAATTATAGGCCGGTGAGCCTTACATCAGTGGTCGGGAAATTATTAGAGGATTCTTCGGGACAGGATTTACTCCCATTTGGAAACAAATGAACTTATTAGCGAGAGGCAGCATAGTTTTGTGAAGGGGAGGTCGTGTCTCACTAACTTGATTGAGTTTTTTGAGGAAGTGATGAGGATGATTGATGAAGGAAGGGCAGTGGATGTTGTCTATATGGACTTCAGTAAATCCTTTGACAAGGTCCCTCATGGCAGACTGGTAAAAAAGGTGAAGTCACACGGGATCAGAGTTGAGCTGGCAAGATGGATACAGAACTGGCTCGGTCATAGAAGACAGAGGGTAGCAGTGGAAGGGTGCTTTTCTGAATGGAGAGTTGTGACTAGTGGTGTTCCGCAGGGATCAGTGCTGGGACCTTTGCTGTTTGTAGTGTATATAAATAAGCTGGAGGAAAATATAGCTGGTCTGATTAGTAAGTTTGCGGATGTGGAGGCTTTGGAGAGGGTACAGAAGAGGTTTACCAGGATGTTGCCTGGTCTGGAGGGTATTAGCTATGAGGAGAGGTTGGATAAACACGGATTGTTTTCACTGGAATGACGGAGGTGGAGGGGCAACATGACAGAGTGGCATGGACAGAGTGGATAGTCAGAAGCTTTTTCCCAGGGTGGAAGAGTCAGTTACTAGGGGACATAGGTTTAAGGTGCGAGGGGCAAAGTTTAGAGGGGATGTGCGAGGCAAGTTCTTTACACAGAGGGTGGTGAGTGCCTGGAACTTGCTGCCGGGGGAGGTGGTGGAAGCAGGTACAATAGCGACGTTTAAGAGGCATCTTGACAAATACATGAATAAGATGGGAATAGAGGGATACGGTCCCCGGAAGTGCAGAAAGTTTTAGTTTAGACAGGCATCAAGATCGGCGCAGGCTTGGAGGGCCGAATGACCTGTTCCTGTGCTGTACTGTTCTTTGTTCTTTGTTGTTCCTTTCATCAGAACTGGCAAAAGTTAGAAATGTAATAGGTTTTGAGCAAGTGAAGTGCGGGGGGTGGGGGGAAGGGGTAAAGAACAAAAGAGAAGGTCTGTGATAGGGAGGAGGGTGGGAGAGATTAAATGACAAAAGGTTTCATGGTACAAAGCCAAATCAGGTAGTAATGGGACAAGTGAAGAAACACCTTCTACCCTCTTCCTTTCTTAACATCTTGGGCCCTAAACACTCCTTCCAAGTGAAACAGTGACTTAACTGTACTTCTTTCAATTTAATGTACTATTGCTCACAATATGGTCCCCTCTGCTTTGGGGAGACTAAATGCAGACTGGGTGACTGCTTTGCAGAACACCTCCCTTTAGTCCATAAGCATGACTCTGAGCTTCCTCTCGCTTGTCATTTCAATTCTCCACCTTTTTCCCCACTCTGAGCTTCCTGTCCTTGGCCTAGTACAGTGGCCAGGAATTTGCCGACCTCGTGAAGGCAGGATCGGAAGTGGGGGAGGGGGCTGGCAAAATAGCATCTGCCCACATCAAGCAGGCTCTCCAACATCATTCTACCATTTTTCAAAAGTGACCAGTGTGGTGGCTGGCTGATCGGAGGCGGGTATACACTTAAAACCCTTAATGAGCCAATAGAGCAGGATTTTGCCAGGTGATTTCAATCTTATCAGCCGCTAATGGGATGCAAGGAGGCGTGGACATGCCTACTGCAACAAAGTGAGTTGTCAGCACCAGCAGGGTTGTGAGGATAAATGAAGGTCTGTGAACCTGTCTGCACCGTGCATCATCATCAAGCCAAGCTATCACGTTTGGAGGCTGTGCAGAGGGTGGTGACAAAGTGATTTGCTGCTGCTGGAAAGGTGTCACGCAGGGCACAGGTTCCTAGGAGGCTCAAGGCAGTGGAGGCTTCATCTGCGATGGGGTTAACGCTTTCAGACTCTGACTCCATCGGTGAGGAGGAGAGTGGATAAGAGATGAACATGCAGCCACATGGTGTGACTGTGCAGTGGCCAGGGGAGCTTTTGCTGCCTGAGGAAGCCATTGGAGGAAGGCGCAAGGGGCAACAAGGGCAGCCTGCTTGCAGAAGGCGCTACCCTTGTGTAGCGGCAGAGGCTCAGTTTGAATGAGGTGTCCAAGCACCAATGCCTATGCAGACTGCATCTGTCCAGGGAGGTGGTCGCGGAGCTATGCAGTTATGATGGAACAGGATTTGAGGCCAATGGGAAGTGAAGCCCACCCTATGCCTATCAACTTAAAGGTGACGTGATGGAATATAGGTATAATAGGCTTAATTAGGTAGCATTTGGAAATAGTTATTGTGTTATGCCTTTTTAGAGTTAGGGATTGAATGGATGGTCAGTTTTTTGAACTCACTGAAATCCCCCTTTAAGAAGGTAGAGTTAAATATTTCAAGGTCCCTGTTGGAATAGAGTTTCTGTTGCCAGGGAATTGGAAGGTAAACACACATATTGAAATATCCTATGTGACTTATGTAAGAGGTAGTAACAAACTTAATTGGTTTGTGCAGACAGGTCAGCTCCAGAGGTTGCATTAAGGTACCATAAAAAAGCTAATTATAGAAAATGGACTCACAGGCACAAGAGGTTATGTAAACACAATTATAAACATTTTGACCAGATAAAAGCTCATAACTTCAAATTCCAGTAAAACATTAAGTGGAAATGGTCATTAAAGATATGGATTTTAAACACACAGGAAGGTCACATATATGCTAGGAAGTCAGATGACACCTTAGAAATAGTATAAAAATGAGAGGTTTTGAAAGCAATGTTTCGGGGTGTTGTATCCGCAAACAACACTTCTACCATAAGCAGATCATGGAGGTATGTGTGAGGTTTCTAGGAATCTTGCTCCTCAGACAGTCCCAATCACCTCAGCATTCCAGGCCACCCAAGAGCCTTCATGGCTGGATCCTGGGGGACAAGGGGTATCCACTGAAGTCATGGCTTCTGACCCCTGTACACAACCTTAACACACAGGCAGAGGAGACATACAAACACTGCCATATGACTACAAGGGCCACCATCAAGCAGGCCATTGGCCTGCTGAAGTTGAGGTTTCAATACCTCAGTAGGTTTTGAGGAGCCCTGCAATATGTACTCTCAAGGGTAACCCGTATCATTATTGTCTGCTGCATATTGCACAACCTGGAGCCAGAGGAAGACACTGAGCGAGCTGCATCCTCAGAGGAGGAGGGTGATCATGAGGTGCATCGACATGTTTCAGTCGATGAAGATTGGCACCGGCGGTGGGGGCGGGGGGAGGGTCAGGCCACAGGACATTGACAAAGGTGGCAGGGAGATTCTCTGATCAGCAGACTTTTCATAAGAGGACAAGTGGAGGGGCACACTGAGCCATGGATTTCGCTCTCAGAGGTGTCCTTGCTGACCTGTCATCAGAAACCCACTGCCTCTCTGTGTGCCCGTGACCAGTATGTGCAAAGGCCTTCATCAAAACAGGCACTCATGAGTCCCTCACCTTTTACAGACCATATAGTCATTGGATTTAACATCTGGTTAATGTTAACAGTTGCATTAAAATAAAAATACAATTCATTAGGGGTTGCATTTCACCAACCTTAACTTTCATCACACATTTCAAGGTAACAAAATATTGTCACCCAGTGAACCCCAAGTGCCAGTCCATACATTTAGGTGCATACTGATGGTAACTTCTACGGGGTGCTTCCCCTTTGCCTCGAGTTGATGTGGGGGCAGGCTGCTGCGTTTCTTGCTCTGGTGCATTAGATAGCCATGACCTGCATCCTCCGAGTGCCTGAACCCGACTGGGGCCCGACACATTTGGGGCCGCCTGCACTTGTGCAGGGGCTGCCTCAGTAATCAGAGCAGGATCCAGCAAGTGTGTCACGATGGCAGGGGCTAAGGATGGGTCTTCAGCTGTGGAAGTGCCCTGAGAGGAGCCCCCATTGCCTGAAGCCTGCCCCTCTCCTACCCCCTGAGGCCTCCCATTCACTCCCGTGGTTGTCTGAAGAAGTTGAGCTCCCGGCAACAGGGAGATGCTTGGCTGGCCCATCTCACCCATCCATTGACCTCAAGGATGAAGCTATGCTCTGGATGTCTGTTCGCAACCCCTGCATCCACCCAGTGCTACACAGTGTCCCTCCATGAGCGTTGCCACTCTCTCAATGGAGGACGCCATACGTTTACATGCCAGAGAAATGGAGCCACTCATGTCATGAATGGACTACTACTCCATGGTTTACACATGGGATCTCACTGCTTCTGGAAATTCTGACAGATCTTCACACATTTGATGCATTAGCAGGAGCCTCTGCTGCTTTGCTGTTGGCCCCCGTGTCTTGCCATCTGCTTGGGGCTGAGCATCATTGGGCCTCTCCTCACTCCTCTGAGGGGAAGTGACTGAAGCTGTCGATGCCTCCGCCACCTCCTCCTGTGCATCAGTGAAGTGCTTACCAGATTGTGCCTCCCGCTCTACATGCACAACGGAACCCACTGATCTGATTGTTGGTGTGCTGGCGGAGGGTACGCAGGAATGAGGTTATGCAGTGTCTTCTCAAGGTGTTGCATCCTGCAAACTTTCAAGTGTAGGTGCATCCCTGATCTGTCCCTCATCTGCTGCTGGACCTAGTGGAGAGAAAATATTAAAGTGAAACATGTGGTCCTTCAACCAAGGCCTCTTGCCTCCCTTTAGTCAGGAGCTTCCAGTGGCAGTAAAGGCCCACACATGGGTCCCATTAGCCAGACATTGCGTAGGGAATATTGGACGCAACCAGCTCATTACACACTCTCCATGCCTTCTACACTTGCCTCACCCTCAGCAACAAGCTGCCCTGCAGTGACTCATCCAACATGCATGGCCTCCTACTCCATTGATGTCACCACGGTGATAACAGCAACTCCACCGCTGGTCCGTTGGCACTCCCTGCATCCTGAGCACTCTTCTCCAGTAAGCATGAACATAGGCAATGCCGGTATTGTCTCATGGTGCCTACATGCTGGTAACTCTGGGGCACTGTAAACGTGCAGCACAGAGCCACTGGGATGGCACGATGAGGTGGCCATTCAGCCACCTCAATGCAGCATTCACCTCAATGTTAACATTGGTGCCTGGTGGTGCCCCATGGCAACTGGACCACTGGGCCTCACATATCATGGGTGCCTTTCAATTATTACTGGGCTTCCATTTGGAAAATGTAAACACCACTCACCTTTCCAGACTGCCACAGGTCATTAAATCTTTTCCTGTACTGGATCCAGGTTCCAGCAGTGACCTTGGCTGCTCATGACGTCTGCCATTTCCAGCCATGCCTTCTTGGTGACACTTGCTGAACTCCTCCTCCTCCCGTCTCCTTTCGCAGACAGCTTCCGCAAGTGCCTCAAGGGAGGTATCACTGAAGTATGGGGCAACCATTACTCTTTCTGCCGCCATCTCTACACTGCCTTCTCAGCTGTCCATCCCCTGCTTTTTGCCTCAGGGTTCAAGCTGGCTGACTGCTGCACAACTGTGTTTAAAAATCCCAGCTGTGTGCGATATCCCGGCACTAGGACCCAGCCACCACCATTAATTGGACAGTTCCCTCGCCAGCAACCCGATAATTGGCCACGAATAGTAAAATGAAGGAGGAAATCCCGCTGTACGGAAACGTTTGACTAAGACAAATATGGGTCCATTACAGTCAGAGTCAGGAGAATTTATAATGGGGGATAGAGACATGGCAGAGAAGCTGAATGATTAATTTGTGTCTGTCTTCACTGAGGAAGATACAAGCAATCTCTCAAAATTAAAGATCCAAGGGACTAGGGAGAATGAGGAATTGACGGAAATTAGCATTAGTAAGAAGGTTGTATTGGAGAAATTGATGGGGGTGAAGATTAATAAGTCACTGGGACCCGATATTCTACATCGCAGTGTTGAAAGAGGTAGCCATGGAGATAGTGGAAGCATTGTTGATCATCTTCCAAAATTCTATAGATTCTGGAGCGGTTCCTGCAGATTGGAAGGGAGCAAATGTCACCCCACTATTTTAAGAAGGGAGGGAGAGAGAAAACAGGGAAACTACAGACCTGTTAGCCTGACATCAGTAATAGGGAAAATGCTAGAATTATTCTAAAAGATGTGATAAATTGACACTTGAATAATAATGATCTGATTGGGCATAATCAACATGGATTTATGAATGGGAATCATGTTTGACGAACCTATTGGAGTTTTTTGAGGATTTTGTTTTTTCCATTCATGGGATATGGGCGTCGCTGGCCAGGCCAGCATTTATTGCCCATCCTTAATTGCCCTTGAGAAGGTGGTGGTGAGCTGGCTTTTTGAACCGCTGCAGTCCATTTGGGGTAGGTACACCCACAGTGCTGTTCGGAAGGGAGTTCCAGGATTTTGACACAGCGACAGTGAAGGAACGGCAATATAGTTCCAAGTCAGGATGGTGTGTGACTTGGAGGGGAATTTGCAGGTGGTGGTGTTCCCATGCATTTGCTGCCCTTGTCCTTCTAGTTGGTAGAGGTGGCGGGTTTGGAAGGTGCTGTCTAAGGAGCCTTGGTACATTGCTTCAGTGCATCTTGTAGATGGTACACACTGCTGCCACTGTGCGTCGGTGGTGGAGGGAGTGAATGTTTGTAGATGGGGTGCCAATCAAGCGGGCTGCTTTGTCCTGGATGGTGTCGAGCTTCTTGAGTGTTATTGGAGCTGCACCCATCCAGGCAAGTGGAGAGTATTCCATCACACTCCTGACTTGTGCCTTGTAGATGGTGGACAGGCTTTGGGGAGTCAGGAGATGAGTTACTCATCTCAGGATTCCTAGCCTCTGACCTGCTCTTGTAGCCATGGTATTTATATGGCTACTCCTGTTCAGTTTCTGGTCAATGGTAGCCCCTAGGATATTGATATGGGGGATTCAGCAATGGTAATGCCATTGAATGCCAAGGGGAGATAGTTAGATTCTCTCTTGTTGGAGATGGTCAGTGCCTGGCACTTGTGTGGCGCGAATGTTACTTGCCACTTATCAGCCAAAGCCTGGATATTGTCCAGATCTTGCTGTATTTCTACAGGAACTGCTTCAGTATCTGAGGAGTCATGAATGGTGCTGAACATTGTGCAATCAGCGAACATCCCCTCTTCTGACCTTATGATTGAAGGAAGGTGATTGATAAAGCAGCTGTAGATGGTTGGGGCTAGGACACTACCCTGAGGAGCTCCTGCAGTGATGTCCTGGAGCTCAGATGATTGACCTCCAACAACCACAACCATCTTCCTATGCGCTAGGTATGACTCCAGCCAGCGAAGGGTTTTCCCCCGATTCCCATTGACCTCAGTTTTGTTAGGGCTCCTTGATGCTACACTCGGTCAAATGCTGCCATGATGTCAAGGGCAGTCACTCTCACCTCACCTCTTGAGTTCAGCTCTTTTGTCCATGTTTGAACCAAGGCTGTAATGAGGTCAGGAGCTGAGTGGCCCTGGCGGAACCCAAACTGAGCATCACTGAGCAGGTTATTGCTAAGCAAGTGCCGCTTGATGGCACTGTTGATGACACCTTCCATCACTTTACTGATGATTGAGAGTAGGCTGATGGGGCGGTAATTGGCCGGGTTGGACTTGTCCTGCTTTTTGTGTACAGGACATACCAGGGCAATTTTGCACATTGCCAGGTAGATGCCAGTGTTGTAGCTGTACTGGAACAGCTTGGCTAGGGGCGTGGCAAGTTCTGGAGTACAGGTCTTCAGTACTATTGCTGGAATATTGTCAGGGCCCATAGCCTTTGCAGTATCCAGTGCCGTCTGTCGTTTCTTGATATCACGCGGAATGAATCGAATTGGCTGAAGTCTGGCATCTGTGATACAGGGGACTTCAGGAGGAGGCCGAGATGGATCATCAACTCGGCACTTCTGGCTGAAGATTGTTGCAAATGTTTCAGCCTTATCTTTCGCACTGATGTGCTGGGTTCCCCCATCATTGAGGATGGGGATATTTGTGGAGCCACCTCCTCCAGTTAGTTGTTTAATTGTCCATCACCATTCACGGCTGGATGTGGCAGGACTGCAGAGCTTAGATCTGGTTCGTTGATTATGGGATCGCTTAGCTCTGTCTATCGCATGCTGCTTACGCAGTTTGGCACGCAGATAGTCCTGTGTTTAGCTTCACCAGGTTGACACCTCATTTTGAGGTATGCCTGGTGCTGCTCCTGGCATGCCCTCCTGCACTCTTCATTGAACCAGGGTTGGTCTCCTGGCTTGATGGTAATGGTAGAGTGCGGGATATGCTGGGCCATGAGGTTACAGATTGTGGTTGAGTACAATTCTGCTGCTGCTGATGGCCCACAGCGCCTCATGGATGCCCAGTTTTGCATTGCTAGATCTGTTCGAAATCTATCCCATTCAGCATGGTGGTAGTGCCACACAACAAGATGGAGGGTACTCTCAATGTGAAGGCGGGACTTCGTCTCCACAAGGACTGTGCGGTGGTCACTCCTACCAACACTGTCCTGGACAGATACATCTGCGGCAGGCAGATTGGTGAGGACAAGGTCAAGTGTGTTTTCCCCTCATGTTGGTTCCCTCACCACCTGCCGCATACCCAGTTTAGCTGATACCTCCTTTCGGACTTGGCCAGCTCGGTCAGTAGTGGTGCTACCAAGCCACTCTTGGTGATGGACATTGAAGTCCCCCACCCATAGTACATTCTGTGCCCTCGCCACCCTCAGTGCTTCCTCCAAGTGCTGTTCAACATGGAGGAGTACTGACTCATCAGCTGAGGGAGGGCGGTAGGAGGTAATCAGCAGGAGGTTTCCTTGTCCATGTTTGATCTGATGCCATGAGACTTCATGGGGTCCAGAGTCGATGTTGAGGACTCCCAGGGCAACTCCCTCCCTACTGTATACCACTGTGCCACCACCTCTGCTGGGTCTGTCCTGCCGGTGGGACAGGACATACCCGGGGATGGTGATGGCAGTTTCTGGGACATTGTCTGTCAGGTATGATTCCGTGAGTATGGATATGTCAGGCTGTTGCTTGATTAGTCTGTGGGACAGCTCTCCCAACTTTGGCACAAGCCCCTAGATGTTAGTAAGGAGGACTTTGCAGAGTAGACCGAGCTGGGTTTGCCGTTGTCGTTTCCGGTGCCGAGATCGATGCCGTGTGGTCTGTCCTGTTTCATTCCTTTTTATTGACTTCATAGCGGTTAGATACAACTGAGTGGCTTGCTAGGCCATTTCAGAGGGCATGTAAGAGTTAACCACATTGCTGTGGGTCTGGAGTCACATGTCGGCCAGCAGATTTCCTTCCCTAAAGGACATTAGTGAACCAGATGGGTTTTTTCAACAATTGACAATAGTTTCATGGCCATCATTCGACTAGCTTTTTAATTCCAGATTTATTAATTGAATTCAAATTCCACCTTCTGCTGTGGTGGGATTTGAACCCATGTCCCCAGAACAATACCCTGGGTCTCTGGATTACTAGTCCAGTGACAATACCACTACGCCACTGCCTCCCATGTTACTAACAGAATTGATAAAGGGGAGTTGGTGGATGTAGTATACTTGGATTTTCAGAAGGCTTTTGATAAAGTCCCCCACAGGAGGTTGGTTAGAAAAATTAATGCACCTGGGATAGGAGGTAATATACTGGCATGGATTAAGGTTAATTACCTGAAAGCAGAGAGTAGGAATAAACGGGTTATTCTTGCATCAGAGAGCTGTGACTGGTGGGGTACCACAAGGATCAATACTTGGGCCCCAGCTGTTCACAATATATATCAATGATTTGGATGTGGGGACCGAATGTAATATTCCCAAGTTCGCGGATGACACAAAACTCAGTGGGAATGTGTGCTGTGAGGGAGATGCAAAGCGGCTTCAAGGGGATTTGGACAGACTTAGTGGGCAAGAACATGGCAGATGGAATGTAATGTGGAAAAATGTGAGGTTATTCACTTTGGTAGGAGGAATAGATGTGCAGAGCTTTTCTTAAATGATAAGAGATTAGAAAGTGTAGATGTACAAAGGGACCTGGGTGTCCGCGTCAATAAGTCACTGAAAGCTAACATGCGCGTGCAGCAAGCAGTAAGGAAAGCTGATGGTATGTTAGTCTTTATCGCAAGAGGATTTGAGTACAGGAATAGCGAAGTCTTGCTTCAATTGTTTCGAACCTTGGTTAGATCGCACCTGGAGTGCTGTGTGCAGTTTTGGTCCCCTTACCTTAAGAAGGATATTATTGCCGTAGAGGGAGTGCAACAAAAGTTCACCAGACTTGTTCCCAGGATGGTGGGACTGTCCTATGAAGAGAGATTGAGGAAACTGGACCTGTATTCTCTAGAGTTTCAAAGAATGAGAGGTGATCTCATTGAAACCTACAAAATACTAAAAGGGATAGACAGGGTAGATGCAGGTAAGATGTTTCCCCTGGTTGGGGAGTCTAGAACCAGAGGACACAATTTCAAAATAAGAGGGAAGCTACTTAGGACAGAGATGAGGAGAAAGTTCTTTACTCAGAGGTTTGTGAATCTTTTGAATTCTTTACCCCAGAGAGCTATGGAAGCTCAGTCATTGAGTATGTTTAAAGCAGAGATTGACAGGTTTCTAAATACCAATGACATAAAGGGATTTGGGGATAGTGTGGGAAAAAGGCATTGAAGTGGATGATCAGGCATGATCGTATTCAAAAATGGAGCAGACTCGATGGGCTGAATGGCCTACTCCTGTTCCTATGTTTCTTCACTTGTCCCATAACTATCCGTTTAGCCTTTGTATCATGAAATATTTAGTCATTTAATCTCTCCTGCCCTCCACCCTATCACAACCCTTCCCTTTTTTTCTTCTTCCATCCTCCGCTCTTTTCACTTGCCCCAAATCTGTTACATTTCTAACTTTTGCCAGTTCTGATGAAAGGTTGTTAACCTGAAACGTTAACTCTGTTTTTCGCTCCACAGATGCTGCCTGATCTGGTGAGTATTTCCAGCATTTTCTGCTTTTGTTTCTAATATCCCCTTGTATGGCTTGGTGTCATAGTTTGTTTTATAATGCTCCTGTGAAGCACCTTGGGATATTTTATTACATTAAAGGCAGTATATAAATATGTTTTTTTTTGTAGGTACCCATTACCAATTCCGCCCAGTTTACTATGGTTAATTAATTTCTCATCCCTTCAAAGTTTGTCTCACTAAAATTCAAAATCTTGGCTCGTGAGCTCCCTTCTCCCCCTCAAACCTTATAGAAAATGCAATCATACTATTGTTGGTATTTGAGAGATACTCCCTTACTGTGATTTGTTACTGATCACTAATTCCAGTATAGTCTATTCCCTTGATGGTTCTAAAACTGGGCTAGATTTTACTAGCCTTCTGGGGCAGGCTGGGAGGCGGGCAGGAGGCAGGCTGTAAAATGATGATGGGAGGCGGGGAAGGTGGAGGATGGCCCTACTGCCACAGGCCAATTGAGCACTTAGGTGACCAATTAAGGGCCTCTTCCAGCCACTGCTAGCATTTTACCAGCAGTGGATGGGCTTTTCACTGCATGGGGAGACTGCCTGATGAACCCTGACGGCCTCCCTTCAGACTCGGAGGGGGACACTCCATGGCCACTGAAGGAGCCACCTGGCAGCAATGGCTGGCCTTGCAGCAAACCCACCCTACCGCCTTCATCAACAACCCACCCCTCCTTACCAAGACCTGCCTGACTCGCCTCAGCACCTCAGACCCCACATACCTAATTGGGAGGGCAATCTGCTCTCGTCCTCTCTTCCAGGCACAGTCCCAGCAGTGGCCACCCCCATGCGGCTGGGGATCCCCAAATGGGCAGGATTGCCCCCGACTTTTGGGCCCGTCATCGGGTGCAACCTGCCACGCCAACAAAATTTCAGCAATATTGTTCCAGAAAACAATCCCAAATACATTCCAGAAATTAATTGCCTACCAGTTTATGCCAAATTAAAATCCTGCCCTGATCTCCATATTTACACATCCTGTCACTACAGTACTTCTATCAGGAGGTCAACAAACAGCTTCTACCAGAATCTTACAACGTTTGCTGTTCTTTAACTCTAGCTATAATATTGGGTTCATTTTTATCAAATTCCTCAACAGCCACTTAACTAAAATCTCATGTCATTAAGTAAATTACAAAAAGAGAAATGTCAGAGACAAATTTCGGGCAGGATTTTGCTCTGCCCTTGGAGATAGGCATGGAGGTGGGGGAGGTGCAAACAAAATGGCAGGGGTTGCGGTTACCGACGTCATCTGGGCCCCATGCCATTTTGTCAGGGGTGGGGAAGGCTGAGAACGGTGACCCTGACCCCTCTTACCTCTCCTGTGGTCTTTTCCAGTCTTCTCCTCTGCAGGACCTCCTGCAGTACCAGCAGCACCACCGGGAGCGATGGCCGAATGGCCTGCAGCACTGGAGGCGGGAGCTTGGTCCTTAAATGGACATTGTCCCTGATGGTGAGCTGTTTATTGCCTGCGCACTGTGAAATAGCCTTCCAGACTGTCGCCAGAACCCTCATCGGCGGAATAAAATCCGGCCTTTTTAAATCTCAACAGTTGCTCAATAAAAGTTTGCTTCACAGTCAGTCCTGCATTGAAATTTGTAGATTTGGTCTTAGAGAGGAGGGAAGCTCTTTTTGTCTCAATGGTGTTAACGCCACCAAAACAAGATGCAAACACACTGGTCTTGAGGTTGGTAATAGTGTCAATGCTGTATCTCTGCCTCTGCCTTCTGATCACTGAAGAAATTGGGGAGAATGTGCATACCAGTGCAAAGATAGTGATATCTTTATACTCTTCCCTTGGCGAATAGTGTAAAATGCTGGAAGGATTTGCAGTCTCCAAGCGTGAATGAGGAAGTGAGCCTCTCAGCGGATATCTTTAAGCAAAGGATTCTTTTTTTTTTGTTGTTTCCACTTTAATTAGCTGCAGGAGAAGCTCTGTGCAGCAAGGTTTGGGTGGTCTGAATGAATCTGTGTCAACATCTAAATCAGGGTGCATGACATTAGCCAGGCTATTGAGGAAGGTTTGTCCAGACCAAAATCCAAAGTGCAGTACATGCTTTTTAAAATTTATTAATTCATGGGATGGTTTATTGCCCATCTCTAATTGCCCTTTGGAAGGTGGTGGTGAGCTGCCTTCTTGAACCGCTGTTCTCCGTGAGTTGAAGGTACTCCCACAGTGCTATTAGGTAGGGAGTTCCATGATTTTAATCCAGGAACGATGAAAGAATGGCATTATATTTCCAGGGTGGTGTGTAACTTGGAGTTGATTGTGTTCCCATGTGCCTGCTGCTCTTGTCCTTCTAGGTAGTTGATGTTGTGGGTTTGGGAGGCGTGCTGAAGAAGCCTTAGTGAGTTGCTGCAGTGCATGTTGTAGATGGAGCATACTGCAACAACATTGTTTTGAGTGGTGGAGGGAGTGAATATTTAAGGTAGTGGATGGGGTTCTGATCAAGCGGATTGCTTTGTCCTAGATGGTGTTGAACTTCAACTTTGTTTGAGCAACACTCATCCAGACAAGTGGAGGGTATTCCATCACACTCCTGATTTGTCCTTTGTAGGTAGTGGAAAGGCTTCAGGTGTCAGAAGATGAGTCACTTTCCACAGAATACCCATCCTCTGTCCTGCTGTTGCAGCAAAAGTGTGACTGGTCCACATTTCTGTGACTGGCCCAATTAAGTGTCTGGCCAATGGTGCCCCCCCACCCCCAGGATGTTGATGGTGGGGAATTCGATCATGGTAATGCCATTGCATGTCAAGGGGAGGTGGTTAGATTCTGTCTTGGTCATTGCCTGACAGGTGTATGGCGCAAATGTTACTTGCCACTTACCTGTCCAAGCCTGGATGTTGTTCAGGCCTTGCTGCATGTGGACACAGTCTGCTTCATTAGCTGAAGAATTGCAAATGGAACTGAACACTGTGGCATGTGCTGTCAGGATTGCAAGTGTCCTTGGATGTTGCCATGATTCACAGTCGCACTGTATAGTCAGTATTTCCCAGCAGCCTACCATCAAGACTTCCCACCTTTTGAAAATGCTTGACAATATATGATTTTCGCAGGATGTATGGACCATCGGTGCTCCCAAGGAAATGAGTATGAATGTGTATTAGTTAGAAGTTGCAGAACACCTGAACACTAAGAGAATGAAAAGCCTTTCAATTTATGTATGCTATGGCATTTTTGGATGGCACTCAAGTAGTAACAGGGTACAAGTGTTCCATCAGACTTTCTCTCCCACCTGAAGTGAAGCAGGCGAGCAATATTGCAGTTGTAATAATCATCGGGATGTTGACCTGTCCATAGATAATTCCAACTCAGGTGAGGAACAATGAGTGGTAATGGAGAATTTATCACACTGAACACCATTAAGAGTCATTAATAACCACTAATGGCAGTAAATTGGCATGTGTCTTTTTCACAGTGTAGCAAATAGAAGTGGAAACAACCACCATTTGATACTGCCAACACTTTTCATTCAATATTTTGCTCTTTTAATGCCAACCTCTTCAGACACCCACAGTGAAAAGAGAAACCAAAAAAGAAGCATTTTATTCTTCAAGTGAACCAGTAAAAAAATGTGTGTGCTGAAAGAGTTAAAGTCTTAACTTGTGATCTTGCTCTTTTGGCACTTTGTGTGAGGTGGACTGGTTGACCTTAGCGGTACAGAGGGCTCTAATTTGAAATGAATTTGTAACTAGTTCAACCTGTAGCCCAGTGGGTATGGGATTTCCTTTATAATAAATTCCAGATTTTAACATTGTTGAAAGATGTCTTAGGGGTGTTTGTGCTCTCAGGGTTAAGCACACGGTAAAAGGTGTTTACTGCTGATTGACTAGAGTAGAGCAGTAAGGTGTAGGTTGATATATTATGTAAAATTGGCTCAACATATATCATAATTCATCAAGCTACAACCTCTCCATTATTTGGTAGGCCACCTTGGATCCTAGTAAAACAGCTCTGTCCAATTTTCTTCCCTGTAGAGTTTTTAGTTCTTTACTATTTCCAAGCTTCAGAATTTTTTTTCAACTATAACTACAAAATGTGAGCATTAATAGACTACAGTCTATTTGGAGATGGATACTGCGATTCCATACCACACATTTGATGTGATATTCTTTAATGTTCTCCCATACACCCGTTTTGTTCTAAAGGGGCACTAAAAACAGGGGGCTAGAAATTCAGCTCTGTAGCATGGCTGGAGCTGGCGCTACAGAAGCCGGAAGCCCTGAGAATGGCACGTACAGTGCTTTCTGCTGCTTCCGGTGCAGCCCGCGTGGTGCCCCAAGCTGGGAGGGCCACTCGTGCAGGCGCTTCATGCGTGCATCGGAAGCTTCCCAACATGACATCATACAATCATCCAAGCTGATTTTGACACATAATTTTGAACTTGGATCACACAAGCCCATTGAACGCATGCATTGTCCATTCACAAAACGACATGCATTAAGCTGCAAGAAGACCCCCTCCCCCACCGCCACTAGTTCTATTTAAAAGGCCAATCCTTGCAGGTAAGGTGATTTTGACAAACTACTGCTCTTGCAAAGTTTGGGGAAATACTATAGAGTGTTTTTGGAGGTGTTGTGGTGAGTTGCTGGATTTGGCAGGGAGTGTCGCTGCATCCTCACAGGGAGGGCAGAGGATTTGCTTACCTATCCACACAAAGGTTGCAACAGGGAGGGGGACTGTAGTTGCAGTGCTTCTGGGTCAGCAGCATGACAGGGAGATGGAGCAGAGGCTGTGGAGAGGGCAAGCTCTGTGCAGAGTAGGGAGGAGGAGGATGAAGAGGAAGGGACAGTGAGGAGGCATCCTGGACACCTTTGCTCCAGCCAGATTGCCCATCAGCACCTACTCAGACTCTGATTCCTTTAGGGTGGCATCCTTCATCACCATTGCTCCACTATACCCCACTTTCCCATTCATCTGCAACATTGAATAAAGGGTCCTCTTGGACAAAGTCCTGCAATAAAAGGCACCAACAAAAATCTTGCCATAACATCTTTGTCAAACAACACATCCAATTATACAAGAAAGAATTAACTATTCGCCCTGTGGTTCCCCCTAATGTCTGTCTTGTCAGTGCCCTTGCCTGACCTGGTGCTCCTAAGTAGTGCTACCTCAGTGGCTGCAGCATGGCTGGTGGAAGGCAGCTGACCTTCACTGGGGAAACTGCGGATGGCCTTGTGGGACAACCTTGAGCAGCTCTGGCCCTTGACGGCCCAGCTTTGGACTGTACCACCTCAGCATGGGAAGCAGCAGTCAGGGCTGGCTGGCTTGGAGGCAGCATCAAAGGCACTGGTGGAGTGGCAATGGTGGGAGCACAAATGCTGTCATCCTGAGAAGACAGCAGGTTTGTGCTCCTCAGAACTACTGCCACTCCCCCAGGGCAATGATTCAGCAGTCCTACTAATCAGTTGGAGGACATATTGCTGGACAGCTGTGAGATCCTGCATCCCTTTGAGCACTTGATTCACAGCCATGATGGCAGCAGTCTGAGCCTGCATGGCAGCAAGCATGGATCTCATGATATCCATGAGTTTTCACTACAGCTGAGACGTTGGGTGGCTGCTGTGGAAGCTGAGACAGTGGCTACCATACACTGCATCACGACTGAGTCCACAAATGCTGCCATGGAGTTGGCCACCACTACCATGCTGAAAAACTCTGTGCGATGACTTCTGCCACTTGGAGCTGGACACTTCCATGCTCTTTGACTGTGACAGAAGGCTGTCTGGCAGGCCTACCAATGTACCAAGCATCTTGGTGTGCAAGTTTATCAGTGTTCTCTTGTACGCAATCCCATCAAAGTCCTCACCTGAATCATTTGCAATCTCGCCCTCCAGTAAGCTGACACTTGTGCTATCCTTTTCTATCTGGCCTGATCTCAGCCCACTCATGCCCTGTGACTCAATATGTGCAGGTCCTGACTCTATACCGGCCTCTAAAGTATGTGCAGTGCCAGTATCTGAGCTGGTGGCTGAAAGTGCCAGATCAAGTGACACCGCTTCTTCATCACAGATGTGAGGTTGCTCGTTCTCTTCCTTGTAGTGCTGCTGTGGCTCGGCAGGCAGCAATTCTTGGGTATCTGAAAGCAGAAAATCAGAAGAGGAGAGTTGCAGAGAGGGAAAGGGAGTTCGGAGTAAAGCAGAAGGTCCATGATCACACCATCTACAGCTTGCACATTATGCCAGATAACAGTATGATGGTAGCGTGAGAGTTGAGAAGAGCTATAAGGCGTAACATAAAGTCATCCTGAATGTTCTCCGTGACACTGGATGCTGCGGGCTCTGTTGCAGCCGGCCCCATGATGCTGAGCACCATCTTCTCTGTTGGACTCAGTGGGTGAACCACCGTTTTGGCTTTTCCTCCTTCAATTGTGGACAATCTTGTCCTGCAAGACAGAGGGCAGAATGTCAGCGATTGTGTTGCACTATGTTTGGATGATGTGCCTGCTACAGCTAAATAGCTGGAGACATGTGGAAGCAACGGGTGCTGGGTGTGAGGCTGGTACCATTGGAAGGTGTATGAGGGTGGGGTGGAGTTTTTCTTTAGAGATACTGCACTGAAACAGGCCCTTCAGCCCACCGAGTCTGTGCCGACCATCAACCACCCAATTATACTAATCCTACACTAATCCCATATTCCTACCACATCCCCACCTGTCCCTATATTTCCCTACCACCTACCTATACTAGGGGCAATTTATAATGGCCAATTTACCTACAAACCTGCAAGTCTTTTGGCTGTGGGAGGAAACCGGAGCACCCAGAGAAAACCTATGCAGACACAGGGAGAACTTGCAAACTCCACACAGGCAGTACCCAGAATTGAACCCGGGTCGCTGGAGCTGTGAGGCTGTGGTGCTAACCACTGCGCCACTGTGCTGAGTATCTGAATGTTAAGTGTGAATCCTGTGTGCTGGGGACTGATGCTGGATAAGTGATGGGGGTATAGTGGATTGAGCAGTGTGAGAGGTTGGTGGGGCAGTGGGTATGAGGTGTCCTTTAAAGATGCATTCACTGTCTTTGACAACCCACGTGAGGCCATAAACTTCTTTCAGCACTGCTGCTAGATCTTTGGGCCAGTCGCCAAAAGTTGATCTCCCTGGCCACCTGCTCCCATTGCCTTCTGAGGGTTTGCCTTGAGGGCCTTCAGGCCCCCCACGGAAACATGTCCTCCTGTTCACCTCTGTGACTAAGGCCTGAGGCATGCATCTGTGAATCGTTGGAGCCCTGCAGCATATATCCACATTTAACAAAACTACAGGAGTGGAAGCATAATGTATTCTTTATTGATGGAAACATGCAGGAAATTAGGAAAGTATAGGACCAGAGGAGACAACAGGGGTAGTAGATGGGGCAAATGCAGTAATTGTGATGTATATGGAACTTTCAGAAAGCCTTTGACAAAGTACCAAACAGGAATTTACAGGAGATGAAGAGGAAAAACTTTGGCCGCATAGCGAGCTATGCTGATACCCCAGAGGCAGACAGCACCATGAGCTGCTACGTGGATCGTATACCAATCTTCAATGATATCAATGAGGAACACCATACGCGTTGTGTAAGTAGTGGCGCTGTCCGCCCCTAGGGAATCTACGTAAGTCTGCATAGCGCTACTTGAAGCAGCACTACATGAACAAATTTTTTCCCCAAAAGGGTATGGAATTGAGGGAGGGTAGCGAATTCGATTGACTACTGATTAAAAAGGACAGAGTTGAGAACAATTTCTCACAGTGGATGGAAGGTGTCCCATAGGTTTCTGTGTTGTAATTGGTCCTGTTCACTGCACGTATCAATGATTTGCACATAGGGTGGGAGGGAGTGCTGCCCAGATTTGCAGAAATAGGGAGGTATGAGGTGATTTTTACTTCGTGCTGATTTTGGACAGGTGGTGGGTGGAGTTACTGCATTGCCTGCCTGATGTCCTTCACAAGAGGCCCAAACCATTGAGAGCCAGGCTTCAATTTCCATTTTAACAGCGGGTTGTGAGGATGGGAGGTAAATCTGTGGGTCCTCCGTGAATCTGAGCCAGAAATAATGGTTTGAATCTTAACTCCCAGTAATGGGTAGGTCAGAGTAGTGTCAGGATGCAAAAAGTCTGAAACAGGCACTCAATATGCCTCCAACCCACCCATTGCCAGTTTAAACAGAGGCAGGATGAGGGGCCAGTGACCAATCTGCTCATGGAAACTGGGTTGGTCATTTAAATATTATAATGAAGCTGCATGTCTTCATTTTAACAGTCATTCTATTTTTAACTTATTTTGGCTGGGTTTCCCAGCGGGAAAGCGGGAGTGTTTCCTCTAGACCCAAGCTACTCAGTAAACTCCACCCCCTAGCAATCTTTCTCTTCCCCCAACCACCATTGGTACCACTTCCTTCCCTCACCAACGATCACCATTTGCCCCATCTACCCCATCTGACCTTCATCAGACCACTGACCGCCATCAAATATCCCCTGACCCCAGTGGCCCCAACCCCAACTACCGTCTATTACCCCCCAACTACCATCTTCTCCCCCCGACTACCGTCTGCCCCCTCTGACCATCATCAGATCCCCTCGACCACCATCAGACCCCCCAAGACCATTATTAGACCCCAAGACCACCATCTCACCGCTTCTGAACACCATCGGACCCCACGATCACCACCTGCCTCCTCACATGATTACCATTGGACCCCACAACCATTAGCGAGACCCCCCCACCCATCCCACATTTGGGACACCACCACCATTACACCTCTTGCTCCCCCACTATACCTACCTGTTCTGATAGGTTGCAGCCTTGTGAAGCAGACGTCTGACCCAAAAGCTCTCCAGCTTGTCAGTCAGACTGATTGTGGGTGGGAACCTGCCAGGAAAAATTTTAAAGAAGCCCTCTGTTAAAAACTGCAGGACAGTCGGGAAGCTTGTTCTTACAGGACATTAATTGGTGCAATAAGTACCCGCTCACCTGCATTACTGAAGGTCCCGACTACAGCGAGTAGGTTACTCGCAGGCATCCAAACACGTTTCTGTTAAACCTGGTTGCATTGGAGCCAGGCTGCAGTAGCAATCTGAAAATTACTTATTTTAACCACTCACCCGCATCACCACCCAGCCGTTCTAGGGAGGGGGTTAAAATTCCCCCATATGGCAATATTCAAAATTTGGATAGGTGGATGAAGGAAAAGGAGGTTAAGGGTATAGGAACAGAGTGGGTAATAGTGATTACATTTATTTTCTGATGCGGAGGGTAAAGGTCAACACAGACTAGGTTGCACCGAGTGATCTGTTTCCATGTAACATCTATGTCTATATATAACATCAAGGCTGTCATTATATAACAGACAGAAGGTATTATAAGGTGTTTTTTGTAATTGGTAATGTGATAACTTATGTTATAGTATTTAATGTAATGTTATTTGTTACAATATTACATATATACCCAGCATGATGGTTTGGCAGCCATTTTCTGCTAGAAGAACAAGCATATGAAAAGTAAGCTTATTTAACAAGTAAACATACTTTTGAAACAAATTTACAGTAAAGTGCATAAGCATTTAACTTAATGGTTCTCAAGGGGAGCAAGAAGTGGGAATTAAAGATCAATTTACAAAGTCAGTTCTTCATTCCATGTACCAAGAGCTGAAGCCATAAGGAGCAGATTTTGCAAACACTAATTCCTTTGGGAGTATATTGTCATCCCATTATATTACCTTCCTTTGTATTGTGTTGTATATTGTCTCCATATGCAGCTGATCTTCAGTTAATTTCTCTCATCTGTTGAATTTGCATTGCTTTCACAGGGATGAACAAAAGAGGTTGTGCATCATTGGATTTTAATCAAAAATATTAAAAATATATCTGAATTTAAGCCATGTCTTGACTATAAAATTGATGGAAGTTACAAAGACCTTTCCTGTCAATTATTAGTCATAAGCAGTTCCTCTGGGACCTACCATTCAAACAAGACTTCAAACAGTTCATAGAAGATCAGAAA
Source organism: Heterodontus francisci (assembly GCF_036365525.1). Lineage (NCBI taxonomy): Eukaryota > Metazoa > Chordata > Chondrichthyes > Heterodontiformes > Heterodontidae > Heterodontus > Heterodontus francisci. The sequence continues at coordinate 21,121,182 of NC_090387.1, read as the reverse complement.
AAAATGTTGGATGGGCAATTTGAATGATATCATGAAATTGCAACCAGTAGAAATAGTAATGTACAGCCGGGCTGTAAATATACTTAGTTAACCCTTTCATCGATTCTCCATAGAAACATCGTTTAAGAGTCAGAGTTAACAATGCATATCAGAAAGGTTAAGTTAATTGTGGGGGAGTCCAAAACTATGGACCATTAATATAAGATAGTCGCTAATAAATCCAGCAAGGGATTCAGGAGAAACTGCTTTACTCAGAGATTGGTGTGAATGTGGAATTCTCTACCGATGTTGTGATTGAGGTGAATAGCATAGATGCATTTAAGAGGAAGTTAGATAAGTACCTGAGGGAGAAAAGAATAGAAGGATATGTTACTAGGGTAAGATGAAGTAAGGTGGGAGGAGACTCGTGTGGAGAACGAACACTGGTACAGACCTGTTGGCCGGAATGGCCCATCTCTGTGCTGTAAAATTCGACATAATTTCATTGAGTGGGGATCTGAAGATTCTCTGGAAAAGTGTTTGTGAAAAATAAAAATATTTTCCATTCTCTAGTGGTATCTTCAGATTGTCTTGATATCAATGCTAGGACGAGAGGAAGCACAGGCTACATGAACAATCCCAGATATCAATACATTTGACATTCTCCCTCACTCCCAAATTGCAGGTAATAAAATCACTATGTCAAGGTTGTCAATATGTACATGAGGAGTTGCAGACTCAAATCCATGAACTGGCATCAGACATAGCTGAACATTGAACCTTGGAACTACTGTTGATAACTCCTCACCCTTCGTTTCTTCATTTCTTTTCACTCTGTACATCAGTGGTTCAGAAATATGACTAGTAAGGATGGTGTCCAAACTTTCAGATGATGCGAAAATAGTTATCTTAGTAGAGAAGCAGCAAAGAGAGATTTATTGTGGTGGAATAGAAAAATAAGTACCAGATGGAATACAATGTCAATAAGTATGAGTCGGTATATTTTCATTTAAAAAAGATAATTATGCTTTGAAAGAGGCAGGACTGGGTTACATGAAAGAACAGAGGGTTTTGACAGTTCAGGTTCACAAATATTTAAAGTAGGACCTCAAGTGACTAAGGCCACAGAGAAAACTAATCATAGAATTATAGAGTCGTACTAATTTACAGCAGGGAAAGAGGCCATTTGGCTCATCGTGTCCGCACCTGCCAACAAGGAGCCACCCATGAGACAAGACCAATTTGACCAGTTGTGTGAAATTTCGCTGGATAAGAATGGTTGACCATTAATTTACAAACATATTTTGCATGAATCATTGTAGCCAAGTAACCTTATACAAAACACTATCATAGTTCAACTAGTGCCATGGCCAAAATCAGTTAACTCAGTACAAAGCAGAAACTGAATCTAGGACCTTCTGATCTGTGACTTAGTGTTCAAAACAGTATCCTGGTCCATCACATATTACATACTGCACACACTTATCTCCAACTGGTCATTTGTTACATTTTCAGTATGCAGTAGCTGACAGTGCACAAATTAGCTCCCATGCTTGCTTACATAACAGTGGCTGCATTGAGAATGTAATCCACTGGTTATAAAGCACATTGGGGCATTCTGAATAGCAATAAGGTGCAATATGAATGCAAATTCTTTCATTACATTGTTTTGCCTCAAAACATGCATTTTCCACTGTAAAATACACTGATAGCTTCTAAACATCTCCTACCCCTGAAGGAAAAAATTGTTACAACTCTAATTTATGAGTTTCTCTTTAAAGATGGAGATTTAAAAACTTAAATTGCTTTACCAGCTTCACAAAAGATGGGTAACTTTCATCTTTATTCATGTCCAAAACTACAACTATAGAAGATACAAGTAACATCCCAGAAATAGCTGTAAATCAGGAAATGAATGGGAGGGAGGAACTCAAGAAAATTATGATCACCAGGGAAGTGGTACTGAGCAAATTGTTGGAGCTACAGGCTGACAAGTGCCCAGATCCTGATGGACTTCATCTGAAGGTCTTAAAATAAGTGGCTAGTGAGATAGTTGATGCATTGGTGTTAACTTTCCAAAATTTACTAGATTTGGGAAAGATTCCATTAGATTTGAAAATAGCAAATGTAACTCCTTTATTCAAAAAGGGAGGGAGACAGAAAGCAAGAAACTACAGGCCAGTTAGCTTAAGATTTGTCATTGGGAAAATGTTAGAAGCTATTATTAAAGACGTTATAGCAGGACACTTAGAAAAATTCCAGGTGATCAGGCAAAGTCAACATGGTTTGTGCAAGGGAAATCATGTTTAACCAATTTATTGGAGTTCTTTGAAGTAACATGTGCTGTGGATAAAGGGGAACCAGTGGATGTACTGTACTTAGATTTCCAGAAGGCATTTGATAAAATGCCACATCAAAGGTTATTGCAGAAAATAAAAGCTAATGGTGCAGGGGGTAACATATTGGCATGGATAGAAGATTGACTAGCTAACAGGAAACAGAGCGTAGGCATAAATGGGTTATTTTCTGTTTGGCAAGATGTAATGAATGGTGTGCCACTGGGGTCAGTGCTGGGGCCTCAACTTTTTACAATTTATATAAGTGACTTGGATGAAGGGACCGAAGGTATGGTTGCTAAATTTGCTGATGACACAAAGATAGGTAGGAAGGTAAGTTGTGAAGAGGACATAAGGAGGCTACACAGGGATATAGATAGGTTAAGTGAGTGGGCAAAGATCTGGCAAATGGAGTATAAGGTGGGAAAATGTGAAATTGTCCATTTTGGCAGAATGAGTAAAAAAGAAGAATATTATCTAGATGGTGAGAGATTTCAGAGCTCTGAGGTGCAGAGGGATCTGGGTGTCCTCGTGCATGAATCACAAAAGGTTAGTATGCAGGTACAGCAAGTAATTAGGAAAGCTAATAGAATGTTATCGTTTATTGCAAGGGGAATTGAAGACAAATGTAGGGAGGTTATGTTTCAGAACAGGGCATTGGTGAGACCACATCAGGAGTATTATGTACAGTATTGGTCTCTTTAATTAAGGAAGGATGTAAATGTGTTGGAAGCAGTTTAGAGAAGGTTTACTAGACTAATACCTGGAATGGGCATGTTATCTTATGAGGAAAGGTTGGACTGGCTAGGCTTCTTTCAGCTGGAGTTTACAAGAGTAAGAGGCAACTTGATTGAAGCTTATAAGATCCTGAGGGGCCTTGACAGGGTGGATGTGGAAAGTATGTTTCCTGTTGTGGGAGAATCTAGGACTAGGGGGTCACTATTTAAAAATAAGGAGTCGCCCATTTAAAACAGAGATGAGGAAAAAAAAAATTCTCTCAGAGGGTTGTGAGTCTTTGGAACTCTCTTCCTCAAAAGGTGGTGAAAGCAAAGTCTTTGACTATTTTTAAGGCAGAGGTAGATAGATTCTTGATAAGCAAGGGGGTGAAAGGTTTTTTGGGGTAGGTGGGAATGTGGAGTTGAGGTTATAATTAGATCAGCCATGATCTTGTTGAATGGCGGAGCAGGCTTGAGGGACCGAGTGGCCTATTCCTGCTCCCAATTTGTATGTTCGTATGTACGATGGTATACTTTCTGTGTAGCTTTACAGAACACATCAATTGAAATGAATGCAAAATACCTCCCTTCATGCCTTCAGAGATTTCCCTCCAGTAATCCCAGACCCTCTCCCTTCTCCCTTTAAGAATGCAGAATGAGACCCCTGTAATCCCACCTCCCTCCTCCCTTATAGAATGCAGAGTGAGACCCTTGTAACCCCCCCACCCTCTTATAGAAGTGTGCAGCGAGAGGCAGCGGGCTGCATAATCTGCAGAGGTAGGTACCATTTTACATATCTTAATTGGGGTTCCATGGGGCGGCACGCCGAAGTTCCCCTGCTGCTGGTAATATGCAGCAGGCCCTTCTCGACATTGCGGGTCAAGGCAGGCCTCTCCCCGCAGAATTTTACCGGCCCCCGCACCGCGGCCCGCGGTGTCAAGGGGCCGGTAAAATTCAGTCCTTGGTGTTTGAACTGAGTGGGACAGACTGCAAGACACCTGTTTTAAACAACAACAAGGGAAATGACAGGTCACATGACTTAATTGTTAGAGTTTCCGATTCATTTTTGCGTTGTGAAGACCAGTGCTGGACAGGCAGGAGGCAGAACAAACTGGCTGGGACCTGTTTTTTGCAGACCAGATAAAAAGACTTCTCTCTGAAAAAGCCTTGCCTCTCTTGTAAAAAGAAATTCTCCATTTGAGGTGGTGGCTGTGGTCTGCCTGGAGAGAGAAAAAGACCCAGAAAGAGAGGAGATGCTGCTCTCTGTGGAGAACGGCTCCTTTGCTGAGAGGAAGCCCTGCACTTTAAAAAGCAGCAAATTCCTATTGCCTCCAGTGTCTGAAATATCTCTGCCTCTGGAGTGATTCCTGTTGCCTCTTATGTTTTGAGAGATCCAGGAAGCTCAAGAAAGCTTCTATTGCTCGACTGCTATTTCAAAGCCCAAGTAGACCTGTTGCTACACCCTTTGCTGAAAGATCTGCATGACAAAGTGCCTTGAATGCATACCCATCACAGACTGTTCATCAACCTCGCCTGGAGAGACTTCAAGTGGCACCCAACTATTTGCCTCAGGGACACCGCACTGACCCAGAAATATCCTACCGGAATGTTACAACCCACTTATTTTATTATTCCTAAGAAACAGTTGTAATCCAAAACATCCTTTTAAAACCGGTTAACTTTTTTTTCATGTATGTGTGTGTGCATGAGGGTTAGGAAGAATAAGAAGTTTTAAAAGAATCTTTTCACATGTAGTTATCTCATTATTGTTTAAGACTTAATTTATTAATAAATAGTTAATTTTGTTGCTGTTTAAAGACACCTGGTTTGATGTGCTTTATTCTGGGGAGACAAATAGAGTGTTTAATTTGGCTATTTTCTGGTAGGTGGGAAACTTTACTAATATGCTATGACCTGTGGAGTAGTGGGACTGAATTAAAAGTGCATTACTCCTGCCTTGGTCGTAACAAGATGTAATGGTGAATCCTTAGCAAAACCACAGTTGGGAGTACTTCCAGTCTGGGCTACCCACTACAGGAAAGATGTTAGGTGCAGCACTGATTCACTAGGATACTGCCTGGTATGAGAAAATAGAGATATGAAGAAAGAGTAGAAAAATTAGGGCTGCTTTTATTATGATAATGCAGATTGTGGGGTGATTTGATAGAGGTGTTTAAAACCAAAATAATCCGACTGGATAAATAGAAACATTCTTCAACAGTTTCATACATATTAGAATGATTGACTACAGAAAGGAACGTCTAAACTGGGAACAGAAAGCATGATTTAAAATTTAGAAAGTCACTCTTGCTGATGAACCTGAAGAAGTCCCAAATGGAACCATCCAGAAGTGCCATGTTGGGAGCCTGCCTTTGTACCATCTGAGTGATATTACATTTATCAGAGAAAATGTTGTGCTTTTCTGCTAGAATAATAGTAGCAAAAGCATACCCCAAGATCTTAGCACAGATGGTTGTAACCAACTAGAATCTTAATTAAAGCAAGTTAGTCAATTCTTCAGGTTCAGTGGTTGCCTCTTATACTTTGTCACAGTAAACATAGTAGGTCAATTTTAATCTCCTCCCCAAACCCTGGTCGGAAAAGGTTGGGAGGGGGCAGGGTTGAATTAGTAAAAATGTGAAACTCGACCCCAACTCACCACTAACATTCCTACTTGTGGTTTAACCATGGCAACTTTGGGGTTGGCCAAGTAACCTGCTCTGGAGAGGTGGATCAGTGATCTTAATATGTTAATAAGGCTGTGCTGCTCAGATTTTAGCAGCCATGTGGATTTCACAAGGCTCAGTAAACCCAGCAGCTAAATAGAGGGAGGAGCTGCCAGATCCAGCAAGAAAGTACTTCTCCAGCAGTGCTTGTGGGCCAGGAGATTCAGGAGTGCTTCCCTCGGCCCCTCAAGAACACCTGCCATGATCTCTCTGGCACCTCCCGCCCGCCCCACCACCAGCAATCCACTCTCCTCCTCCTATTCCCCCATGATGTCTCCTCCCATGATCTCTCCTCTCCTTCCACGATCTGTTTGACCCTCCCATCCCTGTAATCCCACAATCCCTTCTCCAAACCCCCTTGCAATCTTCCCCCCCATGATCTGTTGGGCAAACCCACCCCCCCCCCCCACCCCACCCCCGCGATCTCTCCACCTGCCACCATGATCTCTCACTCCCCATGATCCCTCCCTCCCACCCTCTTCACTGCAGTGCTCCGAGAAATTCCCATCAAGCCCTGATATCAATTGCTGGGGGCCCCTGGCAGCGACTTTCCACCACATTAACCCCCACCCCCTGCCTCCCACCCACCTCCCCTTTGTTATTCTGGAGAAGCATATGGACAGTGTCTAGGTTCAACTGTTTTCTTTTGTACAATTTAGAGTAGATGCTTCGTTTGCTATATGGGAAATACACAAATAAAACAAGATAAATACACGGAGACAGATCACCATATTAGAAATGTATTACTCATACTTCATGCCCTAATATATAAAATATACTTGTGCTTAGGGTTTCCAATGGCTCAAATTCCTGGCCTTTGTATGCCTGTTGCTTTAATTAAGTTATTGATCACCTTTAACGGAATGCCATTCAATATATAGACAGATATCCTCCACTAGATTGCCCAAGATGGACTCATGCTACACACGGGACTGATAGACACTTAGCAACATTGGTCTATAGGAATGTTACACAAATCAAGAATTTAGATGCATGCCCAATACAGGGTTGCCAGTAATTGCAATCTTGAGGCTTTCTCCCATTTATCTGCCCATGAAAATGGACACAAACTACTCAAATCAAGAAGTTACTAAATGATGAAGTGTCAAGATAAAATATTTACCTTTCAATTATTCCCAAATGGAGACATGCAGTTTGTCAGAATCTCAACTCTGCCATTACTATAAGTGGAACAGATCTCTCTCCTCATGTGTATATGGAAATTTCCGTAATGGTCCTGATTTGCAAAACAAAAAGAAATTTGGAGGTTTACCTTTTGATGGAAATCATGCGGTGGTGGGAAAAGAAAACTGGATAGGTGCAGTGATTATCACATTAATACTGAATCATCAGAGTCATTGTCAACAGGTAGTGCATGAGAGATATTGGGCAGCGTAGTGGTTTAGAACAGTGCTGCTTCAGCTGTAAACTTGGAGTCAAGTCAGCCCACATTAATGGGCTGGCAGAAATGAAGCTACATGAAATAAATTCCTTGTGGATGTGGGCCCATAGAACAAAATAAACTGCCACAATTTAGTACAAGGTTAGAACTAAGTTTGTAATTTCACCCAGGCATTATAAGAATGATTGGCATAGAAGCTGGAAAAAATGTCATTGACGCAGTAGGAAGTTGCTCTTCTAGGGTTGGCATGAAGGCACGTGGTTGGGCCAGAGCAAAAGCAGCTTTATTCTTCTTCTGGCCGTACTATCGCTGACACTGGGAGCCCAATATGAGAAAGTATTCCTTTCCCCAGCACTGGCATCCCTCGCCTTGAATAAGAAAGAAAATTGAAAGTTTCTGGCTCCCTCCAATGTCTACCATCCAAAAAAAAGACAGCAGGAACTATGGGTAAGACATACTTCTGTACAAGAAAAAACAAACAGAAACTATATATACTTAATTTATTTTTCATACTGTTCCTTTTTTCTTAAAGAAGCATATATAAATTATGTTTGAGTCAGAAGAAGCATTTCCTTCCTTGTTTTGATTGGCAAGTGTACTAAATACAGGATACGAAACTCCCAGTGGTTGTTTACAAATTTATATCTTGAATGAAATTGACTGCATTACCAACCAGCAATAAAATGTGCTATTTATACCATGTGTGAGTGTATTCCAGATGAAAGGTATTCTGTAGAAGTGCCACATAAACCTAAAGGTTAAAAATAACGTGTTAAAATACAGTGCACTCATTGGTGTCTCTCAGTTCTCCTTTATTCTTGAGTTCTTTCAAAGGTTTGCTATGAAACAGTCCAGGAGCAGACATTTTGTGTGGACTCCAAGGCACTTTGCGAAGGAATACCTTTCTAGTGCAATTGTAAAGATATTTCTTAGTGGCATCATGAATGAAGATGGACACATACGATTAGCATCTCCAATTCATGATGTTGCTGGAGGAAATTTTCACACTGTCACTGGAAAGTAATTCAAACAGACTTTCTGGACTGGATTTTCTGGTGGGCGTCAGGACCCAGGTGTCAAGCCCATATGGGGGTCCCAGGCCTGCCCACATCCTTAGCTCGCCTGCCAGCGCAACCTTCCAGGAAACAGTCTCCTAACTGGGTGCCTTAACGCTTGCCATCCTATTAAGGGCAGTAGGTGGGTTCCCAAGCCTGCTGGCCTAATCAAAGGGTCCACAGTGATGTCAAGGCAGGCAGGCAAGTGCAAAGGGGCCTCAAAAGGGATGTGCCCTTGGGTGCCTGCACAGAAATAATCAAAGAGGCCTGACACTGGTACAACCAGCAGGTTGGAGGGGAAATTCTTGCGCAAAACTATTAATGGATGGGGCTGCGGCCTTTCATCCCCATGGCCCCAGCATTGGAGCACAGAGCCTCTGGCTCCAATGGCTCCCTGGCCTGTCACAGGAGGCTACCTCGATTGAGCTGACGGCCTCCACAGACAGCAGAGTGCTGCCGTGACATTGGTAAAATACTGACGCAAAATGGCCCCTAAGTGGGGTCCCTATGGAGTGGGCGGCCCACCCACGTCCCAACCCGCCCATGGGAAAGGTCCCCAGAGGCAGGAATGTGTCCCGATTCAGCTCTCCCCTTTTTTCCCAGCCACCCCTACCTCCAACCCTGTCTCCATGGGGGCAGGAAAATCCAGCCCTCTCCAACAAATCTGTAAGGTAGACATTGATTTATAAATCACAGCAATAGGAAGACCCTGAGATACACTGGTAAGTACTTAGATGTTTCCCTTTATAAGACTTAAGATTGTTCAACAGATCTGTAGAATATCCATTTTATTTAATTTCTTAAGGAACTCCATATTGACACCATGCTGGAGAGTTTGTAAAGTAAGGCCTGTTTCTGAAGCAGTCAGTTTGAAAACTGAAAACTGGGAAATGTCCCAGTTTCTAGATGTATTGTGTAAGCTTCTGTGTAATGCAGGTTAAACTTTGTAGTGAAACCAGTCAGCCATAATCAGTGACACCATTTGCAGGCATGCTTTCAGCTGTTTAGACCCTAAACTCTGGAAATTCCTAGCTCCCTAAATTTATCTGCCTCTCTACCTCTCTCTCCACCTTTCTCATTTTAAGGTAATTTTAAAGAGTACATTTTATTCAAAAGAGTGAGAATTTCTAGTTTGGTAGATACACTGTACAGTGAGGTCACAACAGTGATTTGAGAAACTACTTTCTAATTTTAACAGTAAGTATAGCTGATGCTGATTAACACCAGTTAGCATCTTTGTCTGAGGAATTTACCTGAGTTCCCCTACCATGATGTAATGACATTTAGTTATAAAGCTATAAAACTTGTGGAGATATTTAAATTAAACCAATAAATGCTGCAAATGCTTAGCAAATCAGTCAACATCTGAAAGAGAAAGGCAAAATGCTATGGATGCTGGAAATCTGAAATATAAACATATTGTGCAATGAGAAAGGGCGAATCAATACTTTTGTTGCAAAGGATCCTCTGGGAAGAGTGGCCATAATATGATGCAATTTTACATTAACTTTGAAAGTGATGCAGTTCAATCCGAAACTAGGGTCTTAAATCTAAACGAAGGAAACTACGAAGGTATGAGGGGCAAATTGGCTGTGGTAGACAGGCAATGGCTAGCATTTAAAGAATTAATACATGGTTTACAACAAATTTACATTCCTTTGTGGCACCAAAACCCAGCAGGAAAGGTGATCCAACTAAGGCTAATAATGATTTGGATGTGGGAACCAAATGTAATATTTCCAAGTTTGCTGATGACACAAAACTAGGTGAGAATGTGAGTTGTGAGGAGGATGCTAAGAGGCATCAAGGAGATTTAGACAGGCTAAGTGAATGGGCAAGAACGTGACAGATGGAATATAATGTGGAAAAATGTGCAGTTATCTACTTTGGTAAGAAAAACAGAAATGCAGAGTATTTCTTAAACGGTGAGAGATTGGAAAGTGTTGATGTCCAAAGGGACCTGGGTGTCCTTGTTCATAAGTCACCGAAAGCTAACATGCAGGTGCAGCAAGCAATTGGGAAGGCAAATGGTATGTTGGCCTTTATTGCAAGAGGATTTGAGTACAGGAGTAAAGAAGTGTTGCTGCAATTGTATAGAGCCTTGGTGAGGGTGCACCTGGAGCATTGTGTACAGTTTTGGTCTCTTCACCTAAGGAAGGATGTACTTGCCATAGAGGGAGTGCAACAAAGGTTCACCAGACTGATCCCTGGGATGGTGGGATTGTCCTATGAGGAGGGATTTAGGAGAATGGGCCTATATTCTCTAGAGTTTAGAAGAATGAGAGGTGATCTCATTGAGGCATATAAAATTTTTACAGGACTCAACAGGGTAGATGCAGGAAGGATGTTTCCCCTGGCTGTGGGAGTCTAGAACCAGGGGACACAGTCTCAGAATAAGAGGTAGACCATTTAGGACTGAGATGAGGAGTTTCTTCACTTAGAGGGTGGTGAATCTTTGGAATTCTCTACCCCAGAGGGCTGTGGAGGCTCAGTCATTGAGTATAATAAAGACAGAGATCGATAAATTTCTAGATATTAAAAATAACAAGAGATATAGGGATAGTGCAGGAAAATGGCATTGAGATAGAAGATCAGCCATGATATGAACATATGAATGAGGAGCAGAAGTAGGCCATTCGGCCCCTGGAGCTTGCTCCGCCATTCAATAAGATCATTGCCGATTTGTTCGTGTCTCGACTTCCACACTCCCATCTACCCCTGATAATCTTTGATTCCTTTGCCTAAAAAGAATCAATCTACATCCGCCTTAAAAATATTCAACGACCCTGCTTCCACCACCTTCTGAGGCAGAGAGTTCCAAAGTCGCACAACCCTCTGAAAGAAAAAAATTCTCCTCATCTCTGTCCTAAAAGGGTGAACCCCTAATTTTAAAACAGTGCTCCCTAGTTCTGGACTCCCCCACAAGAGGAAACATCCTTTCCACATGCATCTTGTCAAGACCGTTCAGGATCTTATATACTTCAATCAAGTCTCCCCTCACTCTTCTAAACTCCTGTGAAAACAAGCCTAGTTTCTCCAACCTTTCCTCATAAGACAACACGCTCATTCCAGGTATCAATCTAGTAAACCTCCTCAGAACCGCCTCTGATGCATTCACATCCTTCCTTAAATAAGGAGACCAAAACTGCACACAGTGTTCGAGATGTGATCTCACCAGTGCCCTGTATAACTGAAACATAGCATCCTTACTTTTATTTTCAATTCCTCTCATAATAAAGGACAGCATTCAATTAGCCTTCTTTATTAGTTGCTGTACCTGCATACTAACTTTTTGTGACTCATGCACTAGAACACCTAGATCCCTCTGTACCTCGAAATTCTGCAGTCATTCTCCATTTAAGTAATACTCTGCTTTTTTATTCTTCCTACTAAAGTGAACAACTTCACATTTTCTCACATTATACTCCAGCTGCCAGATTTTTGCCCACTCAATCAACCTATCTATATCGGTCTGCAACCTCCTTATGTCCTCTTCACAACTTACATTCCTACCTACCTTTGTGTCATCTGCAAATTTAGCTACCATGCCATCGCTCCCCTCACCTAAGTCATTGATATGAATTGCAAAAAGTTGAGTTCCCAGCACAGATCCCTGTGGGACTCCACTCATTCACTTCCTGCCAATCAGAAAAGATCCATTCATGCATACTCAGTTTTCTGCCAGCCAGCCAATCTTCTATCCATGCCAATATGTTACCTCCTACATTATGAACTTCAACTTTGCGCATTAACCTTTTATGTGGCACCTTGTCAAATGCCTTCTGGAAATCCAAGGACAGTGCATCAACAGGCTTCCCTTTATCCACAGTGCATGTCACTCCTTCAAAGTACTCTAATAAATTGGTTAAACATGATTTCCCTTTCACAAAACCATGCTGACTATTCCTGATTACCTTGAGTTTTTCTAAAGTGCACAGCTGTAGCCTCCTTAATGCTCGATTCTAACACCTTCCCCATGACAGGTGTCAAACTAACTGGCCTATAGTTACCTGTTTTCTGCCTCCCCCGCTTCTTGAGTAGAGGGGTTATATTTGCTACTTTCCAGAATCTAGCAAATTTTGAAAAATTAACACCAATGCATCTATTACCTCATTAGCCACCTCTTTTAAGACCCTAGGATGTAGCCCGTCAGGACCCAGCCCGCAGCTCTATCAGTTTGGTCAGTACCGCTTCCGTGGTGATTGTAATTTCACCAAGTTCCTCTCTTCCTTCCACCTCCTGATTTACAGCTATTACTGGGATGTTTTTTGTATCCTCTATAGTGAAGACAGAAGCAAAATATTTGTTCATTTCATCTGCCATTTCCTTATTTCCTACTATTAACTCCCCATTTTCACTCTCTAGAGGACCAGCACTCACTTTACTTACTCTTTTCCTTTTTAAATACCTGTAGAAACTCTTGCTATTCATTTTTACATTTCTAGCTAGCTTCCTCTCATACCCTGATTTCTTTCGCCTGATTAACCTTTTAGTCATTCTCTGCCGTTCTTTATATTCTGACCAATCATCTGACCTGTCACTCATCTATGCGCAATTATGTGCTTTTTCCTTAAGTTTGATGTTTTCCTTAACTTCTTTAGTTAACCATGGATGGTGGGTCCTCCCCTTTTTGTAGTAGGAATATATTTATCCTGAGTATTCTGAAATATCCCCTCAAATGTCTACCACTGCCACTGATCTGGTTGAATGACAGGGCAGGTTCGAGGGGCCGAATGGCCTACACCGGCTCCCATTTTCTATGTTCCTAAACAGAAAATGTTCAAAGTGCTCAGCAGGTCAGGCAGCATCTGTGGAGAGAGAAACAAAGTTAATGTTTCAGGCTGGTTACCTTTTAACTGGGAAATGTACTCGATGTAACAGGTTTTAAACAAGTACAGAACAGGATAAAAGAGACATATGGAAATCACATCAGAGTGAAGAGCAGAACAGGGAATGGCGTTTGTGTCAGGGACCAAAGACAATGGCTTCAGTCTTCCCAATATTTATTATTATTATTCCACCAGATATAAGCACCACATGGACTGCAGTGATTCAAGAAGGCAGCTTATCAAGGGCAATTAGGGATGGGCAATAAATGCTGGCCTAGCCAGCGATGCCCACATCCACAAAAAAAAAATGAATGAGTGCAGACCAAAGACCAGAATGGTATATCCCAACATTTGTGTCACTGGCTCTCCCAGCTTCTATCCGTGCACAGTGTTCCGTGTGGAAACTCATTGAAAATAACTGATGCCAAATACCTAGGTGTCAGAAACTTTTTCACTGAGTCAGAAATTGTTTGATTTTTCTCCAGCTGTAGTTTTACAGTGGTGCACATTTGTTTCTAGGGGTTAATACTTCTCTACATGCTGGAGTCAAGTAAATGACCTTTTTTACAGTACAGACTTGATAGCAATTTCTTTTATGGAGTCAAAAGCATTGCACCTGCCAAAATAAGCAATATGTTCTGTTTCTCTCAGGGACAGCTCTTTCTCATAAATCATACTATTTCAAATAGCAGTTAAACATGCTTCATAACATATATAAGCTATATTTATCAATGCAAGATAAAAAAAAAAGGGTTTAGCCAGTGTAAACACTAGGACTACTGTAAGTTTGGCAAGTTCTCTTCACTTAACTTGCTCATAAATTGATCCTTCTACCACAAGCGCGTCAGAGAGGAAAGTGAATTATTCATTTTCATCTTTAGCTCACAGAAGCTCCATTCCAATAATTAATTAAATCTGGGAGTGCGTCATAAAGCGGAGTACATTAGCAGAATTTTCTGGTACAAAATGACATTGGCTAGTATGTTAAACGGAGCCTTCTTAGGGGTGGGATTGAGCCAACACCAGCACAATTTTGAACTGCCCAAAGCTCAGTGGTGAAGTCATAGCTTTCATTAAATTACTGACTTTTCTCTCCATTTAATTAACAGGAATGCTTCTCAGCTGGTTCTTATTCCTCTGGTCAAAGTACTCTGCACTTACTTACACAGGCCACCTGGGTTGCCATGACATTTTTTTTCTCAACTAAGAAGTTTTGATGAATAATGTCACCAGGAATTTGCAGTTCCAACATAGAGCACCCGACTACCCCCATCCCCATTATAAATTTAAGTTCATTACTTGAAGAAGAATGATGTCATGCCTGCTGGGGGAACTGTAAGTCCATAGTGATATAATTTGCCCATATTTCTTAGCAGGAGCAAAGATATTAAGACAACTAAGGTGGTCTCAATAAGTGAGGACCAAGTACTGAGATCAGAAGGATAAGAAACAGCTGAGAAACATTTTCAGTTATTAAATAGAGAGAAAATTGCGGGCCTGGTTTTATATTATGTTCGTGTCACGTAATTGAGTTAAAAGAAATACTTGTATTTATATAGTACTTATCACCTCATCCAAATATCCCAAAGTGCTTTCCACAGCAAATTTCCTTAGGAGTGCAGTGACTGTTTTGTGTATAATTCATTTTCCATACGAATAAGGTCAGGAATTATTGGTCCTTTTTTATCATCCAATATTCTTTTCTTCTGAAGACCGTAAGCAAAATACTCAGCACTAGCTGTGCCCTGATCCTGGCCCAATTGGCTATTCAAGATTGAAACTAGATGTTAGATTAGAGGTTTGACTTGAGCAGGGGTGCAAAATGGGTAGTATTGCATCTGTAGCCCATTATACTCCCAGTCCCAGATTCAGTTCTATTGACTTTAATAGAACTGAATATCAAGCACAGTGTATAACAGGTGGTCAGTGCAATTATGCCTGTTTAACTTTACCAAGATAAATTTATATCCATATGAGTCTTAGTAAGCTCCTTAACCAAGAGATTTATCATAGCCTTATCCGATTCTGTCATCAGCCATATGCACAATTTAGAAGGGTGACTAATTTTATTTCTCTCCCTTCCTCTGTGATAACAACTTCCGTAATGGCCTACTGTCACCCCAATTCATATCAAGATAGCTCACTACCACAAGCTATTGTCCATTTACCTATTGACAGGAACCCTGTGTAATCAAAAGCAAAATACCGCAGATGCTGGAAATCTGAAATAAAAACAAGAAATGCTGGAAACACTCAGCAGGTCTGGCAGCATCTGTGGAGAGAGAAGCAGAGTTAACATTTCAGGTCAGTGACCCTTCTTCAGAACTAGCAAATGTTAAAAATGTAAAAGGTTATAAGCAAGTAAAGTGGGGGTGGGGCAAGAGATAACAAAGGAGAAGGTGTAGATAGGACAAGGTCACAGAATAGCTGACCAGAAGCTGACCCTGTATAATCCATTTCTTGTACGGAGGAATGGGAAAATTCTAAGGAGAAAGTGTTGAAGCACCACCTTTTAGACATTTTCTGTTGCCTTTACTAATTAACCAACTAATGTCAGAGAAAAAAAATAAAAGTGTTTGCTTTTTAAAAGGGCACAAATAGTAAGAAACTAAGCCATAAAACAAAAGAAACTTATAAAATTATATTGGCATAGAATTTGTAGTCGTAAAAATGGCAAGGCTATCAGCGCTCACTGCCATTACTGTGTAAAACTGACAGCAACTTTTGGCGTCCACACGTGTAGTTTAATGCAGAAATTCAGACGCTGCTGTCAGTGATATTCTGCTCTGCTACAGGGTGCACTGTTGCAGCCTTCGTAGATGGAACCATTTAGAAATTGCTGATTTGTCGTGAACTTCAACTATTTGCACACTAGTCTTGCTCTAAGGAACTAATTCATAATTACTGCTGAACACCCTATCTGGCCCTGAAAAATTAATTTTATAAGTGTGGAGTCCTAGTCCCTCAAGAGAATATTTGAAAATTACAGATTTTAAATCAAATAAAAATTATTTTTTAGAAAATGTTTTTGTTCTGATTTTTATATTTTCCCATAACCCCATGTGGATGTCCAAATCTTTATTTCTCTTTCTGTACAATGATTTAAACGTGATTTATCTTCCTTGCTTTTTACTTCCTGCTTTCCTGTCTGTGAGAATTCTGCAGTCTGATTGGCTGATCTGCCTGCCTTCTGTCTGTCCTGTTGCTGGATGTCACAAAGTACCTTATAAGGCACCAAATTTAAACTGATATCAAAATAGAGGAAGTTTGCACTCTAGAGCCTGCTAAACCCTTGTGGGCAGCTTTTTTCAAGGTCAGTGGTGAATGCCGCTCCTTCACTACTGACTGCCAAATCCAGGCCATTAATATTATTCCCAGTCTCCAACATGTCCTCCAGAACCTATGGTGTTCACTGGTCATTGCAAGGCCTTGTGTGTGTTAGGAAACAACATGTGCTCCTTCTCCAGTGCTATCTGGGTGTGAATAAAACTGCAGAAGTGAGGTAGACCGCCATAGTGACCACCCCCATGGGCCACATCTAGCCTGGAGCTTTAGATGGCTCGTTTTCCTGTTGCAATCTATTAGAAAGAATAATAAGCTTTTTTGTTGCAATCATTGCTGTATTTCATTATTAATAAGTTCCAAAAAATTTTACAGATTTATTCAAAGTGCTTCAAAACAGATAGAAATGTTACAAGATTTATCTCTTCTCTGCTGGCTATTCTCTTTAGTAACAATTCTGATCTACTTACAGTAATATATTCTGGAAAAGGCAAAGCTAAAAGTGAAAACATAAAGAAAGGTTTATACAATAGTTCCTTTGTTCTCAAGAACAAAGGTGCATTGAGGTACTACCAGAAATTGTAGAATTAAACCAGACCCTGAGGAAATAAAAATGGAAAATGATGGAAACACAAAGTTCTTCTTCAACACCTGAAAAGAGAAAAGTTAAGTTAATGATTCAGGGGCAAACCTTTCATCTGAAAAGACTCTTTATCTTCAACCAAACCATCAATCTGCCTTCTTTTTCAGATACTAATGAAACAACTTTTCTTTTCCAACTTTTTCTCTCAGATTTGCAATGTATTTATCCTAGCAAAAGGAAATTTTTGATTAGAGCATTTATTGCCCCTCCCTAATTGCCCTTGAGAAGATTATGGTGAGCTGTTTTCTTGAACCGCTGCAGTCCATGTGGGGAAGGTACAGCCACAGTGCTGTTAGGAAATTAGATAAGCCCAAGGGTCTGATACATCTTTAAATTTCTTTTTTTTCTTTTGGGCCTCCTTATCTCGAGAGACAATGGATACGCGCCTGGAGGTGGTCAGTGGTTTGTGAAGCAGCGCCTGGAGTGGCTATAAAGGCCAATTCTGGAGTGACAGGCTCTTCCACAGGTGCTGCAGAGAAATTTGTTTGTTGGGGCTGTTGCACAGTTGGCTCTCCCCTTGCGCCTCTGTCTTTTTTCCTGCCAACTACTAAGTCTCTTCGACTCGCCACAATTTAGCCCTGTCTTTATGGCTGCCCGCCAGCTTTGGCGAATGCTGGCAACTGACTCCCACGACTTGTGATCAATGTCACACGATTTCATGTCGCGTTTGCAGACGTCTTTATAACGGAGACATGGACGGCCGATGGGTCTGATACCAGTGGCGAGCTCGCTGTACAATGTGTCTTTGGGGGTCCTGCCATCTTCCATGCGGCTCACATGGCCAAGCCATCTCAAGCGCCGCTGACTCAGTAGTGTGTATAAGCTGGGGGTGTTGGCCGCTTCAAGGACTTCTGTGTTGGAGATATAGTCCTGCCACCTGATGCCAAGTATTCTCCGAAGGCAGCGAAGATGGAATGAATTGAGACGTCGCTCTTGGCTGGCATACGTTGTCCAGGCCTCGCTGCCGTAGAGCAAGGTACTGAGGACACAGGCCTGATACACTCGGACTTTTGTGTTCCGTGTCAGTGCGCCATTTTCCCACACTCTCTTGGCCAGTCTGGACATAGCAGTGGAAGCCTTACCCATGCGCTTGTTGATTTCTGCATCTAGAGACAGGTTACTGGTGATAGTTGAGCCTAGGTAGGTGAACTCTTGAACCACTTCCAGAGCGTGGTCGCCAATATTGATGGATGGAGCATTTCTGACATCCTGCCCCATGATGTTCGTTTTCTTGAGGCTGATGGTTAGGCCAAATTCATTGCAGGCAGACGCAAACCTGTCGATGAGACTCTGCAGGCATTCTTCAGTGTGAGATGTTAAAGCAGCATCGTCAGCAAAGAGGAGTTCTCTGATGAGGACTTTCCGTACTTTGGACTTCGCTCTTAGACGGGCAAGGTTGAACAACCTGCCCCCTGATCTTGTGTGGAGGAAAATTCCTTCTTCAGAGGATTTGAACGCATGTGAAAGCAGCAGGGAGAAGAAAATCCCAAAAAGTGTGGGTGCGAGAACACAGCCCTGTTTCACACCACTCAGGATAGGAAAGGGCTCTGATGAGGAGCCACCATGTTGAATTGTGCCTTTCATATTGTCATGGAATGAGGTGATGATACTTAGTAGCTTTGGTGGACATCCGATCTTTTCTAGTAGTCTGAAGAGACCACGTCTGCTGACGAGGTCAAAGGCTTTGGTGAGATCAATGAAAGCAATGTAGAGGGGCATCTGTTGTTCACGGCATTTCTCCTGTATCTGACGAAGGGAGAACAGCATGTCAATAGTCGATCTCTCTGCACGAAAGCCACACTGTGCCTCAGGGTAGACGCACTCGGCCAGCTTCTGGAGCCTGTTCAGAGCGACTCGAGCAAAGACTTTCCCCACTATGCTGAGCAGGGAGATTCCACGGTAGTTGTTGCAGTCACCGCGGTCACCTTTGTTTTTATAGAGGGTGATGATGTTGGCATCGCGCATGTCCTGGGGTACTGCTCCCTCGTCCCAGCACAGGCATAGCAGTTCATGTAGTGCTGAGAGTATAGCAGGCTTGGCACTCTTGATTATTTCAGGGGTAATGCTGTCCTTCCCAGGGGCTTTTCCGCTGGCTAGGGAATCAATGGCATCACTGAGTTCCGATTTGGTTGGCTGTATGTCCAGCTCATCCATGACTGGTAGAGGCTGGGCTGCATTGAGGGCAGTCTCAGTGACAGCATTCTCCCTGGAGTACAGTTCTAGGTAGTGCTCAACCCAGCGGTCCATCTGTTTGCGTTGGTCAGTGATTATGTCCCCCGATTTAGATTTGAGGGGGGTGATCTTCTTGATGGTTGGCCCAAGAGCTCTCTTCATGCCATCATACATTCCTCTGATGTTTCCGGTGTCTGAGGCCAGCTGAATATGGCTGCATAGGTGTTGCCAGTAGTCGTTTGCGCAACGCCTAGCTGTTCTTTGTGCAGTACTTCTGGCTTCTTTAAGTGCTGCGGATGTTAAATCGCTGGGGGCTTTCTTGTAGTTCAAAAGTGCAATGCGCTTAGCGGCTATGACAGGTTCCAGCTCTTCATTATGAGATTGAAACCAGTCTGCATTTCTCTTCGCACTTTTGCCGTAGGTGGTCAAAGCTGACTCATAGATGGCGTCTCTGATGTGGGCCCACTTGGTCTCAGCATCCCCTGTGGGAGTGTTTTGAAGGGCTGTTACAAGTGAATTTAGAAATTTTTGTAACAGCTGTGGGTGAGAAATTCTGCTCGTGTTGATGCGCGGGTGGCCCTTCTGCTTGGAATGATGCAACTTCTTTGGTCTGAGTCTAACCTTGCTGCACACCAGGGAGTGGTCGGTGTCGCAGTCCGCACTGTGGAAGCTGCGTGTGATTTGAACACTGTTTAAGGCGGCTCGCCTTGTGACAATGAGGTCTAGCTGGTGCCAACGACGTGATCTTGGGTGCCTCCATGAAACCTGGTGACAGGGTTTAGTGTGAAAGAACGAGTTGGTGATGCAGAGGTTATGATAGGTACACAACTCAAGCAGTCTCTGCCCGTTCTCATTCATCCTTCCAACGCCATAGCGCCCAAGGCAGGAGGGCCATGAGTCATGGTCGGCCCCAACCCTGGCATTAAAGTCCCCCAGCAGGAATAGGTGTTCGGTGTTGGGGATGCTGCTAATGATGTTATGGAGTTGTTCATAGAACTGGTCTTTAGCTTCAGGTGCGGAGCAGAGTGTTGGAGCATAGATGCTGAGTAGGTGTACTGGACCAGAGGTGGTGAGCAGTCGGATGGACAGTATGCGTTCCGAGCCATTTGAGGGAGGCTCTATCATGCTGAGCAAGGAGTTTCTGATGGCGAAGCCCACTCCATGCTGTCTTGGTTCTTCAGGATCCCTGCCCTGCCAGAAGAAGGTGTAGTCTTGCTCTGCTAGAGAGCCACTCGCGGGGAGGCGAGTCTCCTGAAGTGCTGCAATGTCCACATTGAATCTACTGAGCTCGTTGTTAATGATGGCGGTCTTCCGAGAATCGTTGATTTGTGTAAGGTCTTCCGACAGGCCAGGACACATAGTTCTGACGTTCCAGCTTGCAAAGCGAAGGGCTGGTACCTTCTTTCCTTTTTTCATGTTGTTTGGTGCGGTGTATCAGTCCACCTTTCGGGCAATGACCCTGAGCTCCAAGCACCCATTGAAGCAGGCAGACTGTGGCGGGACAGAACCTCATTGACCGGGGGCTGCCCGGTTTGAGGCGGGCGGTAGCTGTCCAGTGAGGTGCAATAAAAATCATGGAACTTGATAAGACTGTTGAACCCATCCAGCTCATTGAGCTATTATTAGATGACATCATTCAGGTGTCTATTTTTCTTATTCTTTCAATTGATGTGGGCGTCGCTGGCTCAACCAGCATTTATTGTCCATCCCTAATTGCCTCTGAGAAGGTGGCAGTGAGCTGCCTTCTTGAACTGCTGCAGTCCATGTGGTGTGTAGGTACACCGACAGTGCTGTTAGGAAAGGAGTTCCAGGATTTTGATCCAATGACAGTGAAGGAACGATGATGTAGTGACAAGCCAGGATGGTGTATGGCTTGGAGGGAGAACTTGCAGGTGGTGATGTTCCCATGCATCTGCTGCCCTTGTCCTTCTATGTGGTAGAGGTCGCGGGTTTGGAAGGTGCTGGCAAAGGAGCCTTGGTGAGTTGCTGCAGTGCATCTTGTATATGGAACACATTGATGCCACTGTGCATCAGCGATGGAGGGAGTGAATGTTGAAGGATGGGGTGCCAATCAGGCAGTCTACTATGTCCTATATGGTGTTGAGCTTCTTGAATGTTATTGGAGCTGCACTCATCCAGGCAAGTAGAGAATATTCCATCACACTCCTGACTTGTTCCTTGTAGGTGGTGGACAGGATTTGGGGAGTCAGGAAGCTGCAGAATTCCCAGCCTTTGTCCTGCTGTTGTAGCCACATTACTTATATGGCTGGTCCAGTTCAGTTCCCCAGGATGTTGATAGTGATGGTAATGCCATTGAATGTCAAGCAGAGATGGCTGGATTCTCTCTTGTTTGAGGTGGTCATTGCCTGACACTTGTGTGGCGCAAATGCAACTTGCCACTTATCAGCCCAAGCCTGAATGTTGTCCAGGTCTTGCTGCATATGCACACGGACTGCCTCAGTATCTGAGGAGTCGCAAATGGTGCTGAACATTGTGCAATAATCAGCGAACATCCCCATCTCTGACCTTATGATTGAAGGAAGGTCATTGATGAAGCAGCTGAAAATGGGTGGGCCTCGACACTACCCTGAGGAACTCCTGCAGTGATGTCCTGGGACTGAGCTGATTGACCTCTAGCAACCACAACCATCTTCCATTGTGCTATGTATGGCTCCAACCAATGGAGAGTTTTCCCCTGATTCCCATTGACTCCACTTTTGTTGAATGTAACAGGTTATCTAATTTAAACAGCAATCACAGAACTAGAGGACAAATACCAAATAAAAAAGCCTCCAGCAAAAGTGAATATGAGAAACAGCTTGATCATTAGATGACCATGCAAAACATGAAAGATTTGCCCTGTTATGAAATACACCCGAAGGCAAACTCAGTATATCAGCAAGTAGTGCTTCATCTGCAATGTGGCTTGTATTCTGTTGATCGGTATGGTGACTGGGGCAGATGTGTGAACATTTGTACAACTCAGAAAGAAAATCATTTGGTATAAGAAAAATTTCCTAAAGGAAGGGCATAGCCACAGGTAAAAATTCAAAAGAGGTCAAGTTGTGTGAAATCTCTCCTGTTCCACTAAAATAATCTGGAAATGGCATGATAAGAAATCTATAATATTTTCAATCCCGACTAGTATCATTGCACATGTAATATCTCTTCAGTCTCTAAAGCACAGAAATCATAATTTTTGATAAAACATTTGATCATGTTTATTCATATTTTTGCCTCTTACTCAGCCAATTTTAGAAAAACATTTGTTCGGATTCTATTCCTTATATTCACAATATACATTAATGCTTTAGATGAGGGAACTAAATGTAATATCTCCAAATTTGCAGATGACACAAAACTGGGTGGGAGAGTGAGTTGTGAGGAGGATGCAGAGAGTCTTCAGGGTGATTTGGACAAGTTGAGTGAGTGGGCAAATGCATGGCAGATGCAGTATAATGTGGATAAATGTGAGGTTAGCCACTTTGATAGCAAAAACAGGAAGGCTGATTATTATCTGAAAGGCTATAAACTGAGAGAGGGGAAAATGCAGCAAGACCTGGGTGTTCTCGTACACCAATCGCTGAAGGTAAGCATGCAGGTGCAACAGGCAGTAAAAAAGGCAAATGGTATGTTGGCTTTCATAGCGAGAGGATTTGAGTACAGGAACAGGGATGTCTTGCTGCAATTATACAGGGCCTTGGTGAGGCCACACCTGGAATATTGTGTGCAGTTTTGGTCTCCTTATCTGAGGAAGGATGATCTTGCTATAGAGGGAGTGCAGTGAAGGTTTATCAGACTGATTCCTGGGATGGTGGGACTGACATATGAGGAGAGATTGAGTCGATTAGGATTATATTCGCTGGAGTTCAGAAGAGTGAGGGGGGATCTCATAGAAACCTATAAAATTCTAACAGGACTTGACAGGGTAGATGCAGGAAGGATGTTCCCAATGGTGGGGGAGTCCAGAACCAGGGGTCATAGTCTAAGAATACGGGGTAAACCTTTCAGGACTGAGATGAGGAGAAATATTTTCACCCAGAGAGTGGTGAGCCTGTGGAATTCGCTACCACAGAAAGCAGTTGAGGCCAAAACATTGTATGTTTTCAAAAAGGAGTTAAATATAGCTCTTGGGTCTAAAGGGATCAAAGGGTATGGGGCGAAAGCGGGAACAGGCGACTGAGTTGGATGATCAGCCATGATCATAATGAATGGCGGAGCAGGCTCGAAGGGCCGAATGGCCTACTCCTGCTCCTATTTTCTATGTTTCTATGTCTACTACTCTGTGTAAAATATAATCTTGCTTGCGGATTGCTAATTTTGCACTTATTGTTGCTTGTTCTGTGATCACATTTTAGTGAAATAATCTGCCAATTTCTACATTATGCATACCTATCAGCATTTTAAAAACCCAAGTCACATCCACTCTCCATTAGCTGTTCTCCATTTAAACAAAATTCAAATCCATGAGCTTCACTTTGCAAGTGAAACCCCACATTCATCTCTTTTGCTCTTTTCTGAAAATTGTCCAAAGCATCAACAGTCATTTTTTTAAAAGCAGAGTGCTCAAAATTGGCCACAATATGGTAAAATATGGCCTTATCAATAAGTAGGGGGGCAGGGGGCATGAAGATTGCTCCGGATGAGGCCCGCAGTTGACCTCGACGCCAGCAGGGCCCGTCCCGATCTTGAATGTGGCGGCGAGACCTCATGCCATCCCCCCCCCCGCCACTCGGCGATGGGACCCGCATTACAATATGCAGATAGGTACTTACTATTCATTAATATGCAGGCCGCAGCGATTCAGACAGCAGGTTGAGATCTTCATTCGGACGTGTAGCACTCACGGGTCTTCACTTTCACGTCCGTGAAAAGCTGGCAGCACTGGAGCAGGTGAAGGTGGGTGGGGGTCTGTAATGACTGGGACATAACTCTGCATGTAAGAAGGGAGGTATCCCGTGTCCTTTTACTGTAAAGGGGGTCACTCTGCGCATGCCAGCATTTGGCAGGGGGGGCGGGGTGAAGGGGGCTGTCCCTGCAATCGGCCAACACTGTTTGGGGGAGCGGGGAGCAATAGCACTCCATGATCCCTTTGTGTAGGGTAGGAACCAAAAATGGTGTGGGGTTGAAGGTCGTGTGGCCGATGGTTGCATCCACGCAACGTCAGTAACATGACCATGTTCATGCTGCCCCGCTTTTATACAAAGCTGATATGGGCAATGTCATACCATATAGGTGATGACGGAATGCAGCTGAAGCACCAATGTACGTCACTCTTTGCCCTGACTGACTGAAGGCATCTGCAGCATTCAGATGGGGCTGGCCCATCCTGTCTTTCTGATCCAAGTGCCGTGAGGAGCCATATTGGCCAACAGGCAGGCACAGCCCGCGTGGAAGCTCATGGAAGGGAGCGGCAGCAGCCACCAAGTCGCTTTCAATGTCAGAGAAGACAGCAGGTCTAACAGGCCCCACATGACATACCTGCACATGTGGGAGCGCCAATGTCAGAGGCGACTGGTGACCTGTGTGGGGCTTCGCAGTCAGCAGCGCATCACTGTATCAGGGAGGTCACCGATGCCTTGTACAGGAGGGCCGGTGACTGTGTGCTTCGGGACAGACCCTGAGAGTCAGGCCCAAAGGGCTGTCAGATTTAGGGCCATCGCTGGAATTCCAAAAGTGCAACGGGTCATCAGCTGCATGCATGTGGTCAGCAAGGCTCCAGTAGGACAACCAGCTGCATTTCTTAATAGCAAGGTCTTCTACTCACTCAATGTGCAGCTACTCTGTGACCACAGGAACCACTTCATGTAACTGTGTGCCCATTTTCCAGGCAGCTGCCATGACTCATTTATCCTGCGCCAGTCCCAGGTGCTGCTGCCTTTCACTGCACCGGCTCAGATCCAGGGGTGGCTTCTTGGGGATAAGGGCTACCCCTTGCAGACATGCCTCCTGATGCCGGTGAGAAACCCCACCAGCAATGCAGAGGAGAGATACAACGCCTGTCACAACTCGACACACGCTACCATCGAGCAGGCCATTGGGATGCTCAAGATGTACTTCTGCTGCCTGCACAGATCAAGTGGGGCCCTAAAGTACTCACCAGAAAGGGTAGCGCATCATTGCTGTATGATGTGCTCTGCACAACTTTGAAATACAGAGGGGGGAGGCCTTGCATAATGATGAGAGATGGGAGCAGGAGACATCTTCGCATGATGAGGACATAGAGGAAGTGGAACAGCATGCACACATGGGAGGACGGAGACAGGCATCGCAGACAGGGCGAGCAAAGAGTGAGGAATGCTCGACAACGCCTTGTTGCTGAGCACTTACACTATCCCCGAGGTGCAGAATATGCTCCCCATGTCACACATCACCGTGCTGCATCTGGTAGGCAGTCTCCTGCATCTGTGACATCTATGTCTCCACCATTACTGGCAGCAGATGACTGAGGCATTGCACATGTGACTGCACCCGTGCAGTGCATTCATCATGCATACTGGCATAGCGATGATGTTTTTCCACACATTGACATTCCTCCAGGTCAATGATGTAATGGGAGGAGTCACAGTCGGCACATGCTGTCATGCATCATTAACACAGTAACAAGGAGACACCTGTTAGATAAACACATTTAATGAGAAGTAATCAATACATAAACTTTGAACCCGTGATAACCCATATGTGTCAATGTGGCTTTTTTTAGGCACTCACGGGTGCTCTTTCGCAGTGTGACCTCTGCGCCAGCCGATTGACTGTCGGCAGGCTGCTGATCAGGATGCCCTTTGGCTTTGGATGACTTGGGCGGTCATCCTCTGGGTGTACGAGGCCTGGAGGGCCCCGGCTGTCTGAGGGCTTCCTGCATCAGTGCAGGGGTCTCAACCGTCATGGCTGCTGGAGCTGGACTCACCGGCAGATGGGCTGAGGAGCCTGTGTTCACATTGGAATCACCCTGAGGGGCGACCCCACATACGGACGGCTGGCCCGCCTCCTCCCTCTCAAGGCTCGTGGGAACCTCGCTTCTCTCCTGAGAAGGACCAGGAGCAGAGACGCTCTCCAGGCCCCTGGTCCCTCTCTCGCCTAGCCACTGCTGCATCCAGCTCATGGCTGATGCGAGGGTTTGCAGGTCAGAGCGCATCTGTGGAATGTGTCTCTCCATGAGGGCTACTATCCTCTCCATGGAGGAAGCCATGTGCTCATTTGCCCGGGACATGGCAGCTGTCATATCCTGAATGCACACCCCCATCGTCCACTCATGGCTGCGCATGGCCTGTGGCATCTCTGCCAGATGTTGCCTTACCTTTCCCTGCAACTCCAGCATGTCCTGTGCTGTCGACACCAGACGGTCATCATCAGCCGGGGGCTCAGCATGGGCCTGGCCACCCACAGTCCTCCGACTATCAAAGGCCTCGACTGTCTCAGCCTCAGCAGCTGCTCGGGCACGTGTGTGGTGTTCTCACCAGCTTGTGACTCAGACTCTAAAGCCCAACACATTTCCACTGAGTATCTCTGTGCTGGTGGAAGGTGCGAGAGTGTCTTGGGACGTTGCTTCCTCTGAGATCGTTTCCTCCTCAGAGGTGCCAGCACTCTCCAGGGCTTCTGATGCCACCTTGGAGCGTTGCCCTGCAAGATACAATGCGAAGAGCACAGTTTTAAGTTCACTGGTGTACCTATCACTAATACGACAACATTGTGTCCACAAAGGAAATATTTCTAATAATCATTGCATTTGTCAAAAAGATGTACGCTCACCTCAGAACCCAAGCTCCACTTCTGAAATGGAATGTCCTCCCTGACCACCACGTAGATTGAGGGCCTCCTCCTCAGCCTGGGACAGTGGTCAGATGTCCGGCACCCCTCCTCCAGTCCTGGAGGACTCCCTCACATTGTGTGTACTCTTTGCCTGCAAGAGCAAGGATGCAAATGTATAACATTGACATACAACAACAAGACGCTTTGCACGACAGGGGTGCTACAACAAAAGGTGGGGAACAGTCAGTTTGTCAGATGGACTCAGCCTGTCATGGAGGTGCCATGCGCTGGGGTGCAAAGGAGTGTTGATTCTTTCACACATGCAGACACCCATGTGGCATCAATCCTCCCCGCCTGGCCTCCCTGTGTTTGACATGGCAGTGGGCCCCATGTGCCACTCTGTGTGGGCAAAGCCAGGTCAGACAGGGCCCCAAAAAATAGTAGCACCTACCTTTGCCGTGTGAATGAGATCATTCATCCTCTAGCAGTACTGGACCCAGTCTCAGCGGGTGACCCCACGGCAGCTTATCTCCTCAGCAACCTCCACCCAGGCTTCTTGGTCAGGTGGGAGGGCCTCTTCTTGCCATTGCTGGGGAAAGGACCTCCCGCCTTGCCCATGCAGCCTGGAGGTGGGTGAACAGGGAGGCATCGCTGAACCTTGGGGCCACCCTTTCTCGCTCCTCTGCCATCTCCTGTGCCTTGCTGGTGTTCTGATTTCACAATGTTGCTCAAGAGCCCCTGTGCTGGCTTCTCAGCTCCAGCACCAAGGTTTTCAGGTCGCTTCTGTGTAACTGCAGGGCTGGCTGCCCTTTAAATATGGCGCCAGCACCTGATGAGTCATCAGCTGACGCCATTTACGGCATCATTCATCCCACCCCCTCCACATCATTGGGGGGACAGCCGCCCTGGGAATGCTAATGAGCCGCTGCATTTGGAATCATGGTCGCTCCGCGACATGCGGCACGTGTGTGCAGGCTGCCATTTTATCGCCCGCCGCCAATTGCGGCAGCGGGCCTATAGAATCCAGGCCTAAGGCACAAGGGAAACATTCAAATGCTGGAAACAGTGCAGAGAAGAGCAATGAGCTCATCTGTAGTGTCGGAGGACAGAATTATGAAGAAATGTTGGAATAATGTGAACTCTTCAGCTTTCAAAGGAGGAAAATGAGACGGAATCAAATAAACTATTAATAGAAAGGTTATTCTTGAGCACTATATCAAGGTAAATCTTGATTGCAGGACAAGAGGACACAGGTTCAAACTAGCAAATGGTACATTTAAGACTGATGCCTAAAATTGCTCTTCACACAAAGAGTAATTCATACTTGGAATGGGGCTGTGGGGGGGAGATTGGAAGCAAAACCTTGGAACCATTTACCAATCAGTTCAGTGCTGTGATGAGTCACTAGAGAATTATTTCTGGATGTATTAGTTAAAGGTGAGCCTATTTTATGTTTTTTTATATTTTCAGTGAACAGTCAAGGATCAGAACCAACATCTTGTTCTTTACCATCTTTGCTGATGAATACCTCTTTATTATGATGGATAGATGCATAGAACTGCCGGACAAAATTTTTCTGACTGGTTGTTAGAGCTCTGCAATGGTCCCAGGAGGCTTTTCAGCACCTTCAGTCACCCCTTCACTGTGTGCATATATTTCACATTCCCTGTTCCGATGTATATGATTTTATATTTATCCATTATTCCTTTGCCCTCTCACTTAATATATCTGGATCTAGCTGAATGTTGACAATCTCTTCTCTACCAAACATCCATATAACTTGATGTAACCAATAAATGTAAAAATATTTCTGGAACCACTCCATGTTATTTCTGACTAGTAATTTTAAACAGTTTAAAGGACATACTTCTGTAAAAATCCAAAGTTACTGCTCCCGAACCAGAGTGTTTATCAATTAATATTGTCTTCTGGTTTCCATTATAAGGCCAATTTTCATTATAACGAGCTAATTTGTCATCAATTCCAGATTCTTATTTAAAAGCCTTTGATGTGGAACTTTTTTCAATGTCTTTTGAAAATCCGTGTAAAACATATGGGACTAGAGACCCCTTCCCAGCCAAATTAGTTACCTCCTTGAAGAATTCGAACAAATTTATCAGGCATTGCTACTAAAACCATGCTGGCTACTCCTGCAACAAAAATAAAATTCTGCAGATGCTGGAAATCTGAAATTAAAATGAAAAATGCTCAGGAAATACTCAGCAGGTCAGGCATTATCTGTGAAGAAAGAAACAGACTTCATGGTCAGAATCTTATGCACTTAGAAAAGTTTTGAGTATCGTGGCTATTTCTAGCTCCTGACCTTGCTTGCTGTAGCAGTAAGCCCACCCGGGAGGCGGCCAATTAGCAGGCCACCACCGCGTTCATCATCCAATTAGGGACAGAGGGTGGGTTCTGGAGGTGGGAGCTTGACGCATCACAGACCATTGCTATGACAGCTGTCAGCCTTCACTGCATCATCAGTGAAAGCACTGCTGAGGCCCAAGCAGCAGGAATTCATAGTGGCACCATCTTTAAAATAGTGAGAGAGGAACTATTAAGGGGTTTAACATCTTTGAAAGTGGATAAATCCCTAGGCCCCAGACAGAATGCATCCAATGGTGTTAAGGGAAGCAAGAGAATAAATAGCAGAGGCTCTGACCATTATTTTTAATCCTCTCTGGCTACAGGTGTGGGGTGCCAGAGGACTGGAGGACAGCTAACATTGTACCATTGTTTAAAAAGGGAGGAAGAGATAGACTGAGCAATTACAGGCGAGTCACCCTAACCTCAGTGGTGGGAAAATTATTGGAAAAAGTTGTGAGGGACAGGATAAATCTTCATTTAGAAAGGCAAGGATTAATCAAAGCCAGCACGGATTTGCTAAGGGAAGGTCATGTCTAACATGATTGAATTTCTGTGGAGGTAACAAGGAGGGTTGATGAGGGAGTGCATTTGATATAGTCAATATGGATTTTAGCAAGGCATTTGGTAATGTCCCACATGACAGACAGGTCATGAAGTAAAAATTCATGGGATCCAAGGCAAAGTGGATCCAAAACTGGCTCAGAGGCAGGAAGCAAAGGGTAATGGTCGATGGGAGTTTTTGTGACTGGAAGGCTGTTCCCAGTGGAGTTCCACAGAGCTCAGTACTAGGTCCCTAGCTTTTGGCGTTATATGTCAATGATTTGGACTTAAATATGGGGGTATGATTAAGATTACAATACAAAAATTAGCCATGTGGTTGATAATGAAGAAGAAAGCTTTAGACTGCAGAAAGATATTAATGAACTAGTCAGGTGGGTGGAACAATGGCAAATGGAGTTCAATCTGAAGAAGTGTGAGGTAATGCATTTGGGAAAGGCTAACAGGGCAAGGGAATACACAATAAATGGCAGAATCCTGAAAAGTGTAGAGGAACAGAGGAACCTTGGAGTGCATCTCCACAGATCCCTGAAGGTGGCTGGGCAGATAGATAAGATGGTCAAGAAGGCATACGGGATACTTGCCTTTATTATCTGAGGCATTGAATATAAGAATGGGGAGGTTATGCTGGAACTGTATAAAACACTAGTTGGGCCACAGCTGGAGTACTGCGTGCAGTTCTGGTCACAGCACTATATAAAAGATGTGATTGCACGAGAGAGGGTACAGAGGAGATTTATGAGGATGTTGCCTGGACTGGAGAATTTTAGCTAGGAGGAAAGATTGGATAGGCTGGGGTTGTTTTCTTTGGAACAGAGGAGGCTGAGGGAAGACCTAATTGAAGTGTATTATAATAAAAGGGGTTTAAATAGAGTGGATAGGAAGGTTTTATTCCCGTTGGTTGAGGGGTCCATAGATTTAGAGTAAAAGTTTTAGAGGTGATTTGAAGGGAAATTTTTCCACCCAGAGGGTGGTGGGGATCTGGAACCAATTGCCTGAAAGGGTGGTAGAGACAAAAACCATCATAACATTTAAAAAGTACTTGGGTATGCACTTGAAGTGCCATAACCTACAAGGCTACAGTCCAAGAACTGGCAAGTGGGATTAAGCTGGATGGTTACTTGTAATCCAGTGCATAAGCGATGGGCTGAATGGCCTCCTTCCTTGCTGTAAATTTTTATGATTCTATACTATGGGAGCAGCTGCCACTGCATCAGTCCCAGGACTGTCAGAGACATAGGGCTGGATTTTATTATCCCGCTACTGCTCTCGGTGGCAGGTGCTCAAAATGGTGGCAGTCCTGCCTGTGAGGTTAGCGGCTGCGCCGCCGCGATTACACAGTGGGCAACATTTAGGATAATGATGGCAGCCGTCCCGTCTCCCAATCACATGTCGGGGCGGCATTAGCGGCACCATTAACAGCATCTCCCCTCGTGTTGGATTGCAGAGTTCCCTCCTTCCCCGCCAACAGTATCTACTTGCCGAGGTCCCTCCTTCCCTCACATCTGCAGATTGAGCTCAGCAGCAATGTCTGATATGAAAAAAAAATCCACAAGACAACAATGGATAACTTACCTAACCTTTACAGGCACCAATGACTCTCGCCTCGGTGGCGCCAGCTTTTCAAAGATGGGAAAGTGAAGGCACGTGAGTACCGCAGGTCATGCAGAAGATTGTGAACGTCTGGTAGGATCACGGTGAATTAGATACAAATTCATGAAAATTATGATCCTGTCGTGTCACATCGGAGGTGCTGCCGTGGAATGTCGCCACCTCCGAGAATATCGGAAACCGGCATTACTGTGTTGGGTTCCGGGGCGGATGACGTCATTCCAATTCTCCGGCACCCCCACCCCACCAATAAACCTGCCTTCTAACAGAGCATAAAATCCAGCCCTTGGTCTCCAGTAGATCCTGGCGCAGTGACAAGCTTCTGACCCGGGAAGACAGCATCCTTGCCATTTTATTTGCAGGTGCACATTTAAAATTGTTCAAATTGATCGCATTTCCAACCTCCCGTTGTGCAGCGCCTCCTCCAAGTTGCTGGAATGCTGACAAAGCGGGGGACCTGTGAGACACTTGACAGATTGCACTGCTGTGGTACAATCAGCTCTCATTGGCACATTAAATATCTTAATTGGATTCCTGCCACTGTCAGGCGGGTTGCTGTCACCACTCCAATCCCGCCTCTAGGAAAAACGTGAGGAGGCAGAAAACGTCAGGGAGCTGGCCCAATGCATTTTTTTCCAATATTCCCTGCCCTCACCCCCACCTCGAAAGCCATCTCCACAGGGCTGGGAAAATTCTGCCCAGTGTTTCAGGTAAGTGACCTTTCGTCAGAACTGAAAAAAGTTGCAGATGTGACAGGTTTTAAGTAAGTCGAGAGGCAGGGAAGTGCGGGGGGCGGGGGCGGAAACAAGAGGCAGGGAAGTGGGGGGGGAGAACAAAAGGGAAGGTCTGTGATAGGGTGGAAGGCAGGAGTGCTTAAATGGCAAAAGGGATGATGGTGCAAGGCAAAAGTGAATGGTATGGAGCCAATAAAGAAATAAAAGATGGGTCTAGAGGAGATGTAAATGACTACAGCTGAATCATTACTAGCACCTTCTGTCCAAACAAATGAGTGGGTATGATTTGAAATTGTTGAATCAGTGTCAGGTCCAGAAGACTGTAAAGTACCTAATCGAAAGATAATGTGTTGTTCCTTGAGCTGCACTCTTTGGCTTCTGTGCTGTGCAGATGAGCATTGATGGCATTCCATAAAATACTCTCAACATTAAAGTTGATAATGACTACTTTAGTAAGCTAGTTAAATTAGTTTGTCATTTGACTATTGTTGGCACATTACAAGTGAACAATGTCATATGTTAGTTTACCTCACAATTTCGTACCATTTGAAAGATATATTCCCAGCAACTTTTTTCCTCTGTTCATGAAAACTATCTGGTGTTGCAGTAAAGTAAGTGAATTAAGAAATAGCAATAATAATGAAGGATAATGCGTGTTGCGTATCAGAGGAATCATCTACACAGCAACCACCTGACATAGACCTATAAATTAACAAATATAGTCCACTCATGAAACTACTCAGTCTGCAGAGTTATAATTTCCAATAAATGAAAGAGTTAGAGGAATATATAAACATATAGAGTAATGGAGTGAGGTAGGGTTCAGAATGTGCTCCGTTTAGAATAATGTATTAGTTGGAACCTGTTACAGAATTACATTGGAGGGCTGAAATTATAAGTCCAGCTTGAGCATTTTGTTTATTTTGTTCAGTTTTCTTCTTGTGATTCACTGTTGGAACTTGCATCTTCCTCTCCAACTTTCAGTTGTCTCCTCGTTGGCATTTATCATTGTGGTTGCCAACTCCAGCTGTACAACAACAAAAACAACAACTTGCTTTATAAGGGGGCAACTTTGACCTATCACACCAGTTCGGAAACTGACGGGATTGGGTGCAATGTTAGTTTTACCCACCCACCCCTACCCAATTTTACTCTCCATTGAAGTCAATGATTAATACTGGACAGGGTGCCTGTCATATTGAAGAAAGTCTCAAAACCTTTTACAAAGCAGGAGTACAGGATGCCAAATGGGAAGTGGATGGGCTGGAGTGGGGAGAGTGAAAATACAGGTGAAGGGGTGAGGAGTAGTAATAGCACATAAAATAAAGTACTATTTGTCCCATTGTGTCGGCATTTTACAACATACTTTGTATGAATGGCATTGTATAGGCTTTCCTAAATAAGAAGTAAAACTTCCAAAAAGATAATCACTATAAAACATCTCTCTGACCCCTGATGATAATCAAGCAAAATCTGCAGGGCACAACCCAGAGTACAATTCCAACCAGTTGTATTCCACAGATGACATTCCTGCAAGACCAGAATTTCCATATTCAATAGCTTCTTTCTTCATCCATGTCAGTGCTTATAATCCTTATATTACCACTCCCAAATATTCTTGCAATTCTGTTCTAAGCAAATTGATCAATGTAACATTAATTGCTCTTGATTTGAGCATGTCCCATGTAAAAACATACTGTGTGCAAGTAATCTATGCAATTTAATTTGTTGCTGGATTTTTTATTACAATGCCAGTGGGACAAGGCTGGCGTAACACGAGATCAATTTTTTAAATGGTAGATAACAAGGGAATTCACAATACAGTATATACACTGTAATACACTGTGCTGTTGGATAAATGCATAAATAGCCAAGACTTTCAAAAAAAATTCTTACAGTACACTTAGACAATTAGCTTTCCTGGAAGTAATCAAGTAGATATTTTTGGCTAATGCAATTATGCCTTCCTAGTTAACATATTGTACAGGGCATGTGCCACAGTAGGCTAGAATACAATAACTTCATGTTTTGCATCTGATTTCCAAGAGATGGGATGAAAATCTCCTGTCTCAGTCAAGGGTCCTATGAAATGAGAACAGAAAGCCTCAATGCAGATGTTAGTGGGTCTGATTCTATGGTTTAATATCGGCCACAAATTGGTACTAATTTGGCAGTATCACTCTAGGGCTGAAATTACTCTTGGCACAGAGCATGGATTTAAATAAGAATTACATTTTCTTCCCTTGTTTAACTCGCAGGCACATCTGCAGCTTATGCTGTGTGCCTACAGGGAGATTGAGTGTATTACAACAAATTGTCATATGAAGAGCCAATCAAAACATATGCAGTAATGTATGCTGAGGTACTTGATATCTAGCCAAATAGCTACTTGACCAATCAAAGTGGCACACAGTCGGCTGATCCAGTTATGGGGTGTACTACTGTGTGTAAAAGTGAAGGGAGAGTGCAGAGGTGGTACTTAAACTAAAGGGAACATACAGAGGTAGGCTGAAGGTTGTTCCATCCACACCCCACCCACACCGCCCCGCCCCCCCCCCCCCCCCCCGCTTTTTCTGAGTTTGTCCCTATTTTCTACACAAAAAAATAGAGAGAACTGGAATTTATTTTTTTTAATCTGCTAGTGCTTGTTAAGGCCTGTCAAAACCATGTGATTGAGCTTACAAAGAAATATGTGGCAATTTTCTGCTGGGGGCAGGTCTATGAAAATGACCAAAAGAGCATCCACTGAACTAAAGGTAATTCAGTGGTAGAACGGCTTAAACTCTTTGGTCGAGTATCTTTTCAGTCTGGGTTTTGCTGAAAGTACTGCAACAACTGATTTAGTGTTGTATTTGGTGGAACAGAGTTACCTCGGGGTGCAGGTTTCACTATAGAAAAGCACCTTCTCCACATCTATCATCGGGGCTTTTTTATGCAGTTTACTGCACTGCACTTCCCAGTTGAGTCACCATAGGCTCAGGGGCACATTAAACAGATTAGCAGTAAACTGTTGAAATCCAGTGCAACGCCCCAATGTATATTTCATTATCCCTTACAGCTAATCAGAAGTCACAAAGCCTGGATAAGATTTTAAAATTTCTACAAGTACAGGAAGACGAGATCTAACCAACAACTCCACTGAAATATTACCTTCAATAGAAGCTATGAGATCAAACAATGCATACCATTTTTTAACTTATTATAGTTTGTTTGCTTTCAATTTCAAAATACAGATGTTTGTTACAGATATAAAAGCAAGTAGTTTTCTTCTGATCCCATCAACCTATAAATCTGTCTCAAAGTCCAAAAATGGCCATATCAGTTAGTCGGGATGGACAGATTCACAGCTCGGTTAAATTTCATACAGTTTACTGCTCTCTGGAGCTGAATTAATATTCTTGGCTTTTGAAGAGCTAAATGGCTCAAGAATCACTCAAGAAGCTTTATATGAACATTATTGCAGACAAATCCAAGTTCCGACCAATGACTCACCCTGCAGAAAACTGAACATACTTGTTGTCATTAAAAAGGGAACAAAACATGGCGAGATTAACAACCCATTTTCTAAAAGCATAAATAAAAACAAGAAATGCTGGAAATACTCAGCAGGCCTGGCAGTATCTATTTATTTATTTTGAGATACAGCACTGAAACAGGCCCTTTGGCCCACTGAGTCTGTGCCGACCAACAACCACCCATTTATACTAACCCGACAGTAATCCCATATTCCCTACCACCTACCTACACGAGGGGCAATTTACAACGGCCAATTTGGCTGTGGGAGGAAACCGGAGCACTCGGCAAAAACCCACAGAGTCACAGGGAGAACTTGCAAACTCTGCACAGGCAGTACCCAGAATTGAACCCAGGTCCCTGGAGCTGTGAGGCTGCAGTGCTAACCACTGCGCCACTGTGCCGTCCCTGTGGGGAAAGAAGCAGAGTTAACATTTCAGGTCAGTGACCCTTCTTCAGAACTGGCAAATATTAGAAATGTAAAAGGTTATAAGCAAGTAAAGTGGGGGTGGGGCAAGAGATAACAAAGGAGAAGGTGTCGATAGGACAAGGTCACAGAATAGACCAGAAGGTCATGGAGCAAAGATATGTTAATGGTGTGTTGAAAGACAAAGCATTAGTACAGAAAGGGTGTTAATGGACTGCAAATTGAACAGCCACAAGTACAAACATGAAAAAAACAGTGGGTAAGCAAACTGAACAAACTAAGATGAAAGAAAATAAAATAAGCACAAAAAAAATATTTTAAAAAGGAAAAAGAAAAAAATAACTAAAAATAAAAGTAAAATGGGGGGCCTGTCATGCTCTGAAATTATTGAACTCAATGTTCAGTCCGGCAGGCTGCAGCATGCCTAATCGGTAAATGAGATGCTGTTCCTCGAGCTTGCGTTGATGTTCACTGGAACACTGCAGCAATCCCAGGACAGAGATGTGAGCATGAGAGCAGGGGGATGTGTTGAAATGGCAAGCTCGGGGTCCTGCTTGCAGACTAAGGGGAGGTGTTCCGCAAAGCGGTCACCCAGTCTGCGTTTGGTCTCCCCAATGTAGAGGAGACCACATTGTGAGCAGCGAATACAGTATACTACATTGAAAGAAGTACAAGTAAATCACTGCTTCACCTGAAAGGAGTGTTTGGGGCCTGGGATAGTGAGGAGAGAGGAGGTAAATGGGCAGGTATTACACCTCCTGCGATTGCAGGGGAAGGTGCCGTGGGAAGGGGATGAGGTGGTGGGGGTAATGGAGGAGTGGACCAGGGTGTCACGGAGGGAACAATCCCTTTGTAATGCCGACAGGGGAAGGGAGGGAAAGATGCATTTGGGAGTGGCAACACGCTGGAGGTGCTGGAAATGGTGGAGGATGATCCTTTGGATATGGAGGCTGATGGAGTGGAAAGTGAGGAAAAGGGGAACCCTGTCACGGTTCTGGGAGGGAGGGGAGGGGGTGAGGATCGAGGTGCAGGAAATGGGCCGGACACGATTGAGGGCCCTGTCAGCCACAGTGGGGGGGAATCCTCAGTTGAGGAAAAAGGAAGACATATCAGAAGCGCTGTCATGGAAGGTAGCATCATCAGAGCAGATGCGTCGGAGACGGAGAAACTGGGAGAATGGAAGGGAGTCCTTACAGGAGGCAGGATGTGAAGAAGTGTAGTTGAGGTAGCTGTGGGAGTTGGTCCGCCATTTCCGCCACCTCCAGTGTGATGTCACTACCAAATGCATCTTTTCCTCCCTTCCCCTGTCAGCATTACCCCCAACACCTCATCCCCTTCCCATGGCACCTTCCCCTGCAATCGCAGGAGGTGTAATACCTGCCATTTACCTCCTCTCTCCTCACTATCCCAGGCCCCAAACACTCCTTTTGGGTGAAGCAGCAATTTACTTGTACTTCTTTCAATGTAGTATACTGTATTCGCTGCTCACAATGTGGTCTCCTCTACATTGGGGAGACCAAACGCAGACTGGGTGACCGCTTTGCAGAAAACCTCCCCTTCGTCCGCAAGCAGGACCCCGAGCTTCCGGTTGCTTGCCACTTCAACACACCCCCCTGCTCTCATGCTCACATCTCTGTCCTGGGATTGCTGCAGTGTTCCAGTGAACATCAACGCAAGCTCGAGGAACAGCATCTC
This sequence comes from Heterodontus francisci, assembly GCF_036365525.1. NCBI lineage: Eukaryota > Metazoa > Chordata > Chondrichthyes > Heterodontiformes > Heterodontidae > Heterodontus > Heterodontus francisci. The sequence goes on along the minus strand of NC_090387.1, from coordinate 21,083,388 downwards.
ATTTACCGATTAGGCACACTACAGCCTGCCGGACTGAACATTGAGTTCAATAATTTCAGGCCATTTTACTTTTATTTTTAGTTATTTTTTTCTTTTTCCTTTTCTTTTACATATTTTTGTGTTTATTTTATTTTATTTAATCTTAGTTTGTTTACCCACTATTTTTTTCATGCTTGTACTTGCAGCTGTTCAATTTTCAGTCTGTTAACACCCTTTCTGTACTGATCCTTTGTCTTTCAACACACCATTAACATATCTTTGCTCCATGACCTTCTGGTCAGCTATTCTGTGACCTTGTCCTATCGACACCTTCTCCTTTGTTATCTCTTGCCCCACCCCCACTTTACTTGCTTGTAACCTTTTACATTTCTAACATTTGCCAGTTCTGAAGAAGGGTCACTGACCTGAAACATTAACTCTGCTTCTCTCTCCACAGATGCTGCCAGACCTGCTCAGTGTTTCCAGCGTTTATTGTTTTTATTTCAGATTTCCAGCATCCGCAGTATTTTGCTTCTAAAAGCATAAACATCTCTCACCCCTGTCACTTGGGACAATATTGCGGACAATTTTAACTTAACCTGCCTGTTGAGAAGCCAACGAGATCGGGTGCAATATTGCTTTTACTGCCTGCCAAAATGTATTCTCCATTGAAGTCAATAAGCAATATTGGGAAATGTTTAGAGGATCAGAAGTGCCAAGTGGAAGATCCATCTATGCCTCCTCCTGAGGTCCCCAGCATCACAGGTCTTCAGCCAATGTGATTCACCAACTGATATCAATAAATGGCTGAAAGCACTGGACACACCAAAGGCTATGGGCCCTGGCAACATCCCAGCTGTAGTGTTGGCAACTTGTGCTCCAGAACTAGCCACACCACAGTCCAAATACAACGCTGGTATCTACCCGACTATGTGGAAAATTGCCAGGTATGCCCTGTCCACAAAAAGCAGACAAATCCAATCTGGCCAATTATCGCCCCATCAATCTACCCTCAATTACAAGCAAAGTGATGGAAGGTGTCATCAACAGTGCTATCAAGCGGCACTTTTTAAGCAATAAGCTGCTTATCGATGCTCAGTTCGGGTGCTGCCCAAAGCCACTCGGCTCCAGACCTCATTACAGCCTTGGTCCAAACATGGACATGAGAACTAGGAAAGACAAGGTCCCGCATGGTAGGCTGGTCTAGAAGGCTAAAACACATGGGATCCAGGGTGAGCTAGCCAATTGGATACAAAATTGGCTTGGTGATAGGAGGCAGAGGGTGGTAGTGGAGGGTTGTTTTTCAGATTGGAGGCCGGTGACCAGTGGTGTGCCGCAGGGATCAGTGCTGGGCCCTCTGTTACTTGTCATATATATTAATGACTTGGATGTGAATGTAGCGGGCATGATTAGTAAGTATGCAGACAACACCAAAATTGGTGGTATAGTGGACGGTGAAGAAGGTTGTCTAAGGTTACAACAGGATTGGCAAATGGAATTTAACACAGACAAGTGCGAAGTGATGCATTTTGGGAAGTTAAACCAGGGCAGGACATATACAGTGAATGGCAGGGCCCTGGGGAGTGTTCTTGAGCAGAGAGACCTTGGGGTGTAAGTACATAGTTCCCTGAAAGTGGCCACACATGTAGTGGTGAAGAATGCGTATGGCATACTTGCCTTCATCTGCTGAGGCATTGAGTACAAGAGTTGGGACGTCATGTTACAGTTGTACATGACGTTGGTTAGGCCACATTTGGAGTACTGTGTGCAGTTCTGGTCAACGCACTTCAGGAAAGATGTGATTAAGCTGGAGAGGGTGCAGAAAAGATTCACAAGGATGTTGCCTGGTTTGGAGGGCTTGAGTTATAAAGAGAGATTGGATAGGCTGGGTCTGTTTCCCCTGGAGCGAAGGAGGCTGAGAGGGGACATGATAGAGGTATATAAAATTATGGAGAGGCATAGATAGGGTGGATAGCCAGAGTCTGTTTCCCATGCTAGGGGTGATTAAAACTACAGAGCATAGATTTAAAGTGAGAGGGAGGAGGTTTAAAGGGAATCAAAGGGGTAAATCCGGAATGAGCTGCCAGAGAAGGTGGTGGAGGCAGGAAAAGTAGCAACATTTAAGAGGTATCTGGACAGGTACTTGAATGAGCAAGGCATAGAAGGATATGGAATTAATGCAGGCAGGTGGGATTAGTATAGATAGGCATTATAGTCGGCATGGAGGCGGTGGGCCGAAGGGCCTGTTTCTATCCTGTCCGACTCTATGACTCTAACTGAATTCCAGAGGTCAGGAGAGAATAACATCAAGGCAGCATTTTACTGTGTTTGACATCAAGAAGGCCTAGGCCCAAACACCTTCAGCAGCTTCATCAATGATCTTCCCTCCAACATAAGGTCAGAAGTGGGGATGTTCTGTGTTCGATGTTCACAACTCCTCAGATACTGAAGCAGTCTGTGCTCACACAAAAACCTTCAGGCTTGGGCTGATAAGTGGGAAGTAACATTTGCGCGACATAAGTGCCAGGCAATTACCATCTCCAGCAAGAGAGAATCGAATCATCTGCCCTTGACATTCAATGGCATTACCATCACTGAATTCCCCACTATCAACAATCTGGGGGTTACCATTGACCAGAAATTTAAGTGGACTAGCCATATAAGTACTGTGGCTACAAGAGCAGGTCAGAAACTGGGAATTCTACGGCGAGTGACATCCTGCCTCCCTAAAGCCTGTCCACCATCGACAAGACACTAGACAGGAGTGTGATGGAATACTCTCCACTTGCCTGGATTAGTGCAGCTCCAACAATACTCAAGAAACAATCCAGGACAAAACAGCCCACTTGATTGACACCCCATCCACCACCTTAAGCATTCATTTCCTCCACCACTGGTGCACCATGGCAGCAGTGTGTACCATATAAAAGGCACACTGCAGCAACCTGCCAAGGCTCCTTTGACAGTAACTTCCAAACCCGTGACCTCTTCCACCTAGAAGGACAAGGGCAACAGACACATGGGAACACCACCACCTGTATGATCCCAAGTCACACACCATCCTTACTTGGAATGATATCACCATTCCTACATTGTTGCTAGGTTAAAATCCTGGAACTCCCTCCCTAACAGCAGTGTGGGTGTACCGACACCACATGGACTGCAGCAGTTAAAGAAGGTGGCTTACCATCACCTTTTGGGGCTGCTGGGTAAGTAAAACCCTATATATCTGGGCCGTTTAAAAGAACTTGCCTTTCATTGCAGCAGCTTTTTCAGGAGCAGAGAGTGCGAGCGAGTGAGCAGCTGGGAAGGTCAGTTTAAAGTAAATTTAATTTCTTTTTGTTTTCGGCGGAGACCAGGGGGCTGCTGGGTAAGTAAAACCCTATATATTTGGGCCGTTTAAAAGAACTTGCCTTTCATTGCAGCAGCTTTTTTGGGAGCAGAGAGTGCGAGCGAGTGAGCAGCTGGCAAGGTCAGTTTAAAGTAAATTTAATTTCTTTTTGTTTTCGGCGGAGACCAGGAGGCTGCTGGGTAAGTAAAACCCTATATATTTGGGCCGTTTCTGAACCCGAGACACTACACCTGTAGTGTCTCCCACCCGCCCTCCTCCTCTAACCAAAAAAAAAGGAGGACTCGGAGGTGTGTCGATAAGGTAAGGCTTTTTCTATTTCTCTTTTTCTTTTATTTCATCATGTGATTGTTTAAAAACTTTTCGTTCCTTTTTCATTTAACTAAGTTTAAGCTTAAGATTAAAAATGGCAGGAGATCTCAGACCCGTGTTATGCTCCTCTTGCTCAATGTGGGAGCTCAGGGACATGGCTGATGTCCCTGACTCCTTCACGTGCAGGAAGTGTGTCCATCTGCAGCTCTTGTTAGACCGCATGACGGCTCTGGAGCTGCGGATGGACTCACTTTGGAGCATCCGCGATGCTGAGGAGGTTGTGGATAGCACATTCAGCGAATTGGTCACACCGCAGATTAGGATTGCTGAGGGAGAAAGGGAATGGGTGACCAAAAGGCAGAGAAAGAGCAGGAAGGCAGCGCAGGTGTCCCCTGCGGTCATCTCCCTCCATAACAGGTATACCGTTTTGGATACTGTTGAGGGAGATGGCTCACCAGGGGAAGGCAGTAGTAGCCAGGTTCATGGCACCGTGGCTGGCTCTGCTGTTCAGAAGGGCGGGAAAAAGAGTGGAAGGGCTATAGTCATAGGGGATTCGATTGTAAGGGGAGTAGATAGGCGGTTCTGTGATCGAAAACGAGACTCCCGAATGGTATGTTGCCTCCCAGGTGCACAGGTCAGGGATGTCTCAGATCGGCTGCAGAACATTCTGAAGGGGGAGGGTGAACAGCCAGTTGTCGTTGTGCACATAGGCACCAATGATATAGGTAAAAAACGGGATGAGGTCCTACAAGCAGAATTTAGGGAGTTAGGAGCCAAGTTAAAAAGTAGGACCTCATAGGTAGTAATCTCAGGATTGCTACCAGTGCCACGTGATAGTCAGAGTAGAAATGAAAGAATAGTCAGGATGAATGCGTGGCTTGAGAGATGGTGCAGGAGGGAGGGGTTCAAATTTTTGGGACATTGGAACATTGGGGGAGGTGGGACTATTACAAATTGGACGGTCTACACCTGGGCCGGACTGGAACCAATGTCCTTGGGAGTGCTTTTGCTAACGCTGTTGGGGAGGGTTTAAAGTAATGTGGCAGGGGGATGGGAACCAAATGAGGTCAGTGGAGAGTAAGGAGGTAGTAACTAAAGCCTGTAAGGAACTAGATAATGAAGTCAGCGTGACTAAGGGAAAGAGTAGGCAGGGAGCAGATGATGAAAGCAAAGGGACTGGTGGTCTGAGGTGTATTTGTTTTAATGCAAGAAGTGTAGTAGGTAAGGCAGATGAACTTAGGGCTTGGATTAGTACCTGGGAGTATGATGTTATTGCTATTACTGAGACTTGGTTGAGGGAAGGGCATGATTGGCAACTAAATATCCCAGGATACCGATGCTTCAGGCGGGATAGAGAGGGAGGTAAAAGGGGTGGAGGAGTTGCATTACTGGTCAAAGAGGATATCACAGCTGTGCTGAAGGAAGGCACTATGGAGGACCCGAGCTGTGAGGCAATATGGGCAGAACTCAGAAATAGGAAGGGTGCGGTAACAATGTTGGGGCTGTACTACAGGCCTCCCAACAGCGAGCGTGAGATAGAGGTACAAATATGTAAACAGATTATGGAAAGCTGTAGGAGCAACAGGGTGGTGGCGATAGGAGATTTTAATTTTCCCAACATTGACTGGGATTCACTTAGTGTTAGAGGTCTAGATGGAGCAGAATTTGTAAGGAGCATCCAGGAGGGTTTTCTAGAGCAGTATGTAAATAGTCCAACTCGGGAAGGGGCCATACTGGACCTGGTGTTGGGGAATGAGCCGGGCCAGGTGGTTGACGTTTCAGTAGGGGACTACTTTGGGAATAGTGATTACAATTCCGTAAGTTTTAGAATACTCATGGACAAAGACGAGAGTGGTCCTAAAGGAAGAGTGCTAAATTGGGGCAAGGCCAACTATACCAAAATTCGGCAGGAGCTGGGGAATGTAGATTGGGAGCAGCTGTTTGAAGGTAAATCCATATTTGATATGTGGGAGGCTTTTAAAGAGAGGTTGATTAGCGTGCAGGAGAGACATGTTCCTGTGAAAATGAGGGGTAGAAATGGCAAGATTAGGGAACCATGGATGACAGGTGAAATTGTGAGACTAGCTAAGAGGAAAAGGGAAGCATACATAAGGTCTAGGCGGCTGAAGAAAGACGAAGCTTTGAAAGAATATCGGGATTGTAGGTGCAATCTGAAACGAGGAATTAAGAGGGCTAAAAGGGGTCATGAAATATCTTTAGCAAACAGGGTTAAGGAAAATCCCAAAGCCTTTTATTCATATATAAGGAGCAAGAGGGTAACTAGAGAAAGGATTGGCCCACTCAAGGACAAAGGAGGAAAGTTATGCGTGGAGTCAGAAAATGGGTGAGATTCTAAACGACTACTTTGCATCGGTATTCACCGAGGAGAGGGACATGACGGATGTTGAGGTTAGGGACAGATGTTTGATTACTCTAGGTCAAGTAGGCATAAGGAGGGAGGAAGTGTTGGGTATTCTAAAAGGCATTAAGGTGGACAAGTCCCCAGGTCCAGATGGGATCTATCCCAGGTTACTGTGGGAAGCGAGAGAGGAAATAGTTGGGGCCTTAACAGATATCTTTGCAACATCCTTAAACATGGGTGAGGTCCCAGAGGACTGGAGAATTGCTAATGTCCCCTTGTTTAAGAAGGGTAGCAGGGATAATCCAGGTAATTATAGACCGGTGAGCCTGACGTCAGTGGTAGGGAAGCTGCTGGAGAAGATACTGAGGGATAGGATCTATTCCCATCTGGAAGAAAATGGGTTTATCAGTGATAGGCAACATGGTTTTGTCCAGGAAAGGTCATGTCTTACCAACTTAATAGAATTCTTTGAGGAAGTGACAAAGTTGATTGATGAGGGAAGGGCTGTAGATGTCGTATACATGGACTTCAGTAAGGCGTTTGATAAGGTCCCCCATGGTAGGCTGATGGAGAAAATGAAGACGCATGGCGTCCAAGGTGTACTAGCTAGATGGATAAAGAACTGGCTGGGCAACAGGAGACAGAGAGTAGCAGTGGAAGGGAGTTTCTCAAAATGGAGACGTGTGACCAGTGGTGTTCCACAGGGATCCGTGCTGGGACCACTGTTGTTTGTGATATACATAAATGATTTGGAGGAAAGTATAGGAGGTCTGATTAGCAAGTTTGCAGACGACACTAAGATTGGTGGAGTAGCAGATAGTGAAGGGGACTGTCAGAGAATACAGCAGAATATAGATAGACTGGAGAGTTGGGCAGAGAAATGGCAGATGGAGTTCAATCAGGGCAAATGCGAGGTGATGCATTTTGGAAGATCCAATTCAAGAATGAACTATACAGTAAATGGAAAAGTCCTGGGGAAAATTGATGTGCAGAGAGATTTGGGTGTTCAGGTCCATTGTTCCCTGAAGGTGGCAACGCAGGTCAGTAGAGTGGTCAAGAAGGCATATGGCATGCTTTCCTTCATCGGACGGGGTATTGAGTACAAAAGTTGGCAGGTCATGTTACAGTTGTATAGGACTTTGGTTCGGCCACATTTGGAATACTGCGTGCAGTTCTGGTCGCCACATTACCAAAAGGATGTGGATGCTTTGGAGAGGGTGCAGAGGAGGTTCACCAGGATGTTGCCTGGTATGGAGGGCGCTAGCTATGAAGAGAGGTTGAGTAGATTAGGATTATTTTCATTAGAAAGACGGAGGTTGAGGGGGGACCTGATTGAGGTGTACAAAATCATGAGAGGTATAGACAGGGTGGATAGCAAGAAGCTTTTTCCCAGAGTGGGGGTTTCAATTACAAGGGGACATGAGTTCAAAGTGAAAGGGGAAAAGTTTAGGGGGGATATGCGTGGAAAGTTCTTTACGCAGAGGGTGGTGGGTGCATGGAACGCATTGCCAGCGGAGGTGGTAGACGCGGGCACGATAGCGTCTTTTAAGATGTATCTAGACAGATACATGAATGGGCAGGAAGTAAAGAGATACAGACCCTTAGATAATAGGCGACAGGTTTAGATAGAGGATTTGGATCGGCGTAGGCTTGGAGGGCCGAAGGGCCTGTTCCTGTGCTGTAATTTTCTTTGTTCTTTGTTCTTTGTTCTTTGTTCTCAAGGGCAATTAGGGGTAGGCAATAAATGCTGGCCTTGCCAATGACATGCACATCCCATGAGAGGGAGATGAGGAGAATTTTTTTTCTCTCAGATGGTTGTGAGTCTTTGGAACTCTCTTCCTCAAAAGGAAGTGGAAGCAGAGTCTTTGAATAGTTTTAAGGCAGAAGTAGATAGATTCTTGATACCAAGGGGGTGAAAGGTTTTTGGGAGTAGGCAGGAATGTGGAGTTGAGGTTACAATCAGATAAGCCATGATCTTATTGAATGGCAGAGCAGCTCGAGGAGCCGAGGGACCTACTCGTATGTTCGCATGAATGAATTTTAAAAAACCTTTTTCTTGATCCCATCAATGTTCCAACGGGTGGATTAAGTTAAAATAGGCCCTGTTCAAGTCTCAGGACTGTACTCTGTATCTTGTGTACTGTACATCTTGGTACATGCTGCAATCAGATGTAAAAGCACCCCTGGTCTTTAGCATTGCAAAGGACCTTGAGGAGCTGAATTTAATAGATGACTTTCCATGCTTCAAATTTTTGAAAAATGGGTCACTTTTTAAACTTCTTAAAGATCTTTGGGTGTTGCAGTCAGTTTCCTCTCTCCTACCTGAGACAGGTGTTCCAGCTTGACCATAAATAGCATGGCACCTCACCTGAAATATTTAAATGCCCCAAGTGCTAGAAAGTGGAACAGGATCAAGAGCTCAACTAATGGCTGGGCAGAAGTTCAGTCTTACCATACTTATGAAACAGGAGCATTTGACATTCAACGTCTAATTCCTTGTCTGTACAAAAGCCTTCACTCTTAATAAGTTACTAAATTAGCCACTTTGTAAAACAACAAGTCATTCTTACCACTACAATTTCTACTAAGTAAGCTGCATTTGCAGCAATACTGCTATAGAATGTCTAAACAGAGTGGCCAATAATCTAGGCAGGATATTATTGCCCTTTTTGTTTTCTAGTTAATTTGCACATTTCTTCCTTTCTCTTTTTAGATCCCACCTGCTTCATGCCTCATTTTCTGACAGAGAGGGTGGGCTGAGGAACTGTTGACACCCTCAGAAAGTACATGTGAGTAAACCAGGCATAATTTGGGTGTCAGCTGTGGTTCAGTTGGTAGCACATTCATCTGAGTCAAAAGGCCATGAATTCCAATCCTACATCAAAGACTTGAGCAAGTGTCCAGGCTGACACTTCAGGGCAATACTGAGCGTGTGCTGCATGGTCTGAGATGCCGTCTTTTGGATGAGACGTTAAACTGAGGCTTTGTCAGCCCTCTCAGATGGATGTAAAACATCCCATGGCACTATTCGAAGGAGGCGGGAAGTCCTCCCAATGGCCTGACCAATATTTATCCCTCAACAAACACCGCTAAAAAGAACAGATTTTCTGGTTTCATTACTGTTTGTGGGAGCTTGCTGTGCATAAATTGGCTGCCATATATCTTACATTACATTACATTCCAACTGTGACGACACTTCAAAAAGTACTTGATTGGCTGCAAAATCCTTTTGGTTGTCCTGAGATTGTGAAAGGTCGTCTCCCTCTTTCTTTCTTCCCACTTTTTAGATGACTTCAGCGATTGATTATCTCCTCCGATGGTGTTATTCGGATCCTGATGGCATGCTAACCAGTGACTGAGCAGGGTGCCCACCACAGCCACTCTGCTCACTGAAACCTGGTCTGCAGGAAGATGAGACACCCTGTAAGGTCAGTGTTAAACCTTCCTCTGTGGAGTCAGGAAGCTGCTCTGGATTTCACAAGATAATTCTGGGCCACTGAAACGAAAGCAAAATACTGCAGATGCTAGAAATCTGAAATAAAAATAGAAAGTGCTGGAAATACTCAGCAGGTCTGGCAGCATCTAAGCTCTCATGACAGGTCATCAGATGCTGCCAGACCTGCTGAGTATTTCCAGCACTTTCTGTTTGTATTTTAAGTCTCAGCCACTGCTGCCCTGAGCTACTTCATTTCCAATGTGTGAGACCCTGCTGAAACCTGAGTGGAGGCAGGTGGTCTCTGGGCTGCCTGATCTTCACCTGCCAACAGCTGGCCAGTTGGCCAATGGGATGCAAATGAGGCCTGGGAGTTGAAATAGCTGAAGTCTCAAATTGGTAATATTGATTTGGGGAGGGGTGGGGAGCCCCCCTCCCTCCTGCCTGTCCAAACCCCATTTAAAGTTGCAATTTCCCCAAGGTTTCGTCGAGGGAACAATCTACAATAGATATTACATAATACTTGCAATGTAATTGTACATAGTTATATAGTTCTATGTATTAGGGTAAGGGGTGCTCCTTAACAGGGCTAGGATTATCCATTGCCAAGGAATGCTGAATTAATACAAAATCCTTTCCTTGCTGGCTATGGAAACCGTCTGGTTTATTTTAGTTTCTGTGGAGGTTCCAATCAAACAACCCCTTTTCAAACGTTACAGATCAAACACATTGATATAAAAAAGGCAAATGGATATGTCCTCCTAAAACATTAACTGCAGCTAAGCATAATTTGAATATTTGTCAATATACCTATCTAAAAAATGCATGTCTGGAAAAGAAAATCTCACAGAATGTTCATATTCGAATCGAGTGATATATGTTCCTTCCACAAGGCAAACTGCTCGGTGACAACTAAGAAATAATTGCAACATTGTACTGAGTCAAGCTAGGGCATTAACACAGTGAGTGAAGCTTTTTTTTCTAGGTATTGTGACAAAATTAGTCAAATTCAAATACAAACGTAGACAGAATGGTTTCATTAATTTCACAGAGGCCTTCATTTGATGTCTCCCGTCCGTGGCATAACTAAGATTGTTAGCTGACTGTGTGGAGAATTTCAGGCACAGACATTTAATGTGTCCCTGCAGGACACCACGTTCTTTACCACCATGCCACCCGTTATTACTATTCTGTACAGCTGAAGATGCTTGACATATAATGGGGCGGGAGGTGGTGGGGTGGGGGGTGGGGGGTGGTTCTTGCAGCAGAGGAAGTTTAGCTTGCTGGCTATTGCATGTGTGTTAAAAACATGAGTGTGTTTTGCCGAATTATTTCACAACAGTTTGATTCTGCTGATGGTAGGGTTGCATGGTCAGGGGTTAGAGATGCACAACAGCTGCGAATCTGAGATGCGGAGGCATGTGCTTTCATTTTATGACAGTTGCAGATTTGTTTATTCATCAGCATTTATTTCTTGCGTTTCAATGTGAATTGACTGAAGATTCCCCTTGGATAAAAATTTTCAACTCTAGCATACATGAGGCTAATGGCTAACAACGCTACAAACATCATAGCTCAGTTAGCTTAAATGAGGCACTAGGTTTCCTGTTTCTAATCTGTAGTAAGCAATCAGTGCTGAAACTCTTATTAAATGGTTCTATTGCTTTTGTGCGAACATTAAAAAAAAATTAAATATTGCTCCCAAAATTTGACAGAAACCCACATATGTACCTCCTTTCTTTTGCTTTAATTGCTCACATTTGTATTTTACCCAGATGGAAACTCTTATTGGCCAAGGGAACAAATGACAAAAATGTGAGCAATTAGACATACCGGTTATTTTTAGAACATCATAATGTGATAATTAAGGCAGATAGATGAAGAAAAATTCTGTGAAACCACCAGTTCAGTCTTAATTTGAATGAAAGCAATTAGCCAATAAGTCACTGGTGAAAATATATCAACTCATTTGTGAGCCAGGACTGTTTCTCAGTGTATATATAAAGCAATGAAAGCCATTTGCATTGTTACTTCATCTTATACACAAACTTTCATCACTTCAAAGCTGCGGCTTCTTTGAAATCAACATTAAAATATTTATTGGAAAATGGCTGCAGGACTTTCATAGATTGTGAACCTAACTGATAACTGCAGAAATACCTGCATCAGTGAGTCCTCAGATATTCTATCCTTCAAATAGCTTCTGGACTTCACTCGCCTGCCACAGCTAACTCCGAACTTGGACAACTGTTTGTCGATGCACCATGCCAACTCCACGCTACGTCTGCCAACTTTATCCCACCATGGGACCCTGACTTTAAAACTCTAGAATGCCTCCTATAGTCTTCTTTCTATTCCCCATTTACTACCAGGATATATATATTTTTTTTATTTAGAGAAACAGCACTGAAACAGGCCCTTCAGCTCACTGAGTCTGTGCCGACCAACAATCATCCATTTATACTAACCCTACAGTAATCCCATATTCCCTACCACCTACCTACACTAGGGGCAATTTACAATGGCCAATTTACCTATCAACCTGCAAGTCTTTGGCGGTGAGAGGAAACTGGAGCACCCGGCAAAAACCCACGCGGTCACAGGGAGAACTTGCAAACTCCACACAGGTAGTACCCAGAATTGAACCCGGGTCCCTAGAGCTGTGAGGCTGCGGTGCTAACCACTGTGCCACTGTGCCCCCTATGATCATCCCCAGAATTGCTACTGAACCAGGCATATGTAACTTGAGATTTCTCTGTGTCCATTTGCATCTGCTTTTGGGCTACCACTCTTGACCCAAGTCCATCACTTCTATTTCCATTTCTTCCTCCCCTTTTTCTTCTGTTCTCATTACCCCTCTTAGACCCCTCTCTCCTGTTGTCATGCCTTCTTCCATTTTTCCCCTTTCAGGTTCTCTGCGTTCCCAAATCCCATCCCAATATTTCAGCCTTGTCCATGGCCTTGTCCAATCTACACCTTCTTCTTTGTTATCTCTTGCCCCACCCCCACCTCACTTGCTTATAACCTGTGACATTTTTAATATTTGTCAGTTCCGAAGAAGGGTCACTGACCCGAAACGTTAACTCTGCTTCTCTTTCCACAGATGCTGCCAGACCTGCTGAGTGGTTCCAGCATTTCTTGTTTTTATTCCAATATTTCAGTACTCCTTAACCTTCCTTCTCTCCTGCTTGCCTCTTTCTTAGATAAGCATACAGCTTCCCTCTGTGCCTCTCCTAGCATCCTTTGAAGGGCTCCTCGAGGCACTAGTCACTACCTCCTGGCAAGCAGAAACTGCCCCATCCACTCTTTTGATAATCTTCCCACTCAAAAAAGCCTGATGTTCTTGCTAATTTCCCTGTCCAAGTCACTCCTCCAGTGCTAACCCTGTGGATCCTGCCAGTGGATCAGGTCTCACGACACTCTCTGTATCTCAACCATTCATCTGCTGCTGAAACTCTCATTCTTCCCTTTGTAATCTCTAGACTTGACTGTTTCAATGCACCTCTTGCCCGTCTCCCAGGTTCTACCCTCCATAAATTTGGCAGTATCTAAACTGTGCTGCCTGCAGTCTAACTTACTTCAAATCCTGTTCACCCATCCACCCCATGCTTGCTGAGTTATATTGAGTCCGATTAAGCAATGCTTCGATTTTAAAATTGCTATCCTTGTTTACAAATCCCTCCATGACCTCGGCCCTCTCTGTCACTGTCGTCTGCTCCAGCCCCACAACCCTCCAACATATCTGCACTCCTCTAATTCTGGCCTCCTGAGCATCCCCAATTTTAATCGCTCCACCATTGGCGGCCGTGCCTTCAGCTACCAAGGTCCTAAGCTCTGATATTCTCTCCCTAAACCTCTCCACCTCTGTGCCTCAATTTCCTCCTTTAGGCTGCTCCTTAAAACCTACCTCTTTGACCAAGCTTTCATGACATTTCTTTTTGTGGCTCAGTGTCAAATTTTGATTTGTAACGGTCCTGTGAAGTGCCTTTGGACATTTTATTTTGTTAATGGGGCTAAATAAATACAACTAGTTTTTTTTTAGAGATACAGCACTGAAACAGGCCCTTCGGCCCACCGAGTCTGTGCCGACCATTAACCACCCATTTATACTAATCCTACACTAATCCCATATTCCTACCAGATCATCACCTGTCCCTATATTTCCCTACCACCTACCTATACTAGGGGCAATTTATAATGGCCGATTTACCTATCAACCTGCAAGTCTTTTTGGCTGTGGGAGGAAACCGGAGCACCCAGAGGAAACCCACGCAGACACAGGGAGAACCTGCAAACTCCACACAGGCAGTACCTGTCGCTGGAGCTGTGAGGCTGCAGTGCTAACCACTGCGCCACTGTTGTTGGTATTCAGATATAATTTTGTAAATTGAGAGATCAAGGTGGACTTCCAAGACCCATCATGTCAGGCACCATCAAGGGTAGAGTCAGTAGAATAGAAAACACGAACAGAAATCAAGAAGGAATGGTTAGCCGATGCAAAGCTTTGGGTTTTACGAATCTGTATAATTGAAGAGGTAGAGAAAGAACGATGGAAGTGAAGAGGTCCACTCTTTAGAAAATAAGCAGAAAATGCTGGAAATACTCACTCATCAGTGGATAGAGGTAGGGTTAATGTTTCAGGTCTATGACCCTTTGTCAGAATCCTAATGAAGAGTCATAGCACTGAAATATTTACACTACCATCCTCTCCCTACAGACGTTGCCTGAACTACTGAGTGTTTCCAGTATTTCTTGTCTTTATTTCAGATTTCCAGTATCTATGGTACTTGGCATTTTGCCCATTTTTGGAATTCCTGGGAAACAAATCAGTTAAAGTAAAGACTGTGTGCAATGGCTTTGATTTAGATGCATGGGGGATGCATGTAAAAATGAAGCTCGAAATCCAAATTTCAATGATCATTGTTGTCAACAGAGGCTGGAACAGCACTGCTCCATCACCACAATCACTTTGTCGTACATCTCTCAATTGTCCTGATTTAATCAGGAAGCCCCAAATTTGCAGGTGAATCACAATCTTGTTCTTTTGTCTTAACTTCAGGTCAGAGTAATAATTCTAAATCTGAAAAATATCCCGACTGCAAAGATTTCTTTCTGGAGTTGCCAGTTTTGGGGATATAAGAAGCCTGCTAAAAATTTAATGACCACAAAATCTGGTTCTGTAGCACTCATATTTATTGTGCTACGGTTGCCTTGTCATGTCCAAAATGGCATTTGCGTTGTGGTGCACACTCAGGGCACAGGTTACGCCAGATGCCTTTTTGGGTATGTCAGTAGCGCTGGTACTAGGAGCGTACACTGGGAGTATGCAGAGTTGGCAGATCATAGTTTAGTGGTGATCAAGAAATCATTGCCGATTGTTGTAAAAACCAATCTGGTTCACTAATGTCCTTTAGGGAAGGAAATCTGCCATCCTTACCTGGTCTGGCCAACATGTGATTTCAGACCCACAGCAATGTGGTTGACTCTTAAATGACCTTTGAAACTGCCCAGCAAGCCACCCAGTTTATCAAACCGCTACAAAGTCTAAGAGAAGGAATGAAACCAGACCGACCACCCAGCACCAACCTAGGGACTGGAAACGACAGTGGCAAACCCAGCTCTGTCAACCCTGTAAAGTCCTCCTTACTAACATTTTGAGGCTTGTGCCAAAATTGGGAGAGCTGTCCCACAGACTAGTCAAGCAACAGCCTGACATAGTCACACTCACGGAATCATACCTTGCGGACAATGTCCCAGACACCACCATCACCATCCCCGGGTATGTCCCACCGGCAGGACAGACCCACCAGAGGTGATGGCACAGTGGTATACAATCTGGAGGGAGTTGCCCTGGGAGTTCTCAACATTGACTCCGGACCCCATGAAGTCTCATGGCATCCGGTCAAACATGGGCAAGGAAACCTCCTGCTGATTACCACCTACCGCCACGTCCCTCCCACTACTGACTGAGCTGGCCAAGTCTAAAACTGGGTCTGCAGCAGGTGGTGATGGAGCCAACAAGAGGGCAAACCCTACTTGACCTCATCCTCACCAATCTACCTCTCTCAGATGCATCTGCCCATGACAGTATTGGTTGAAGTGACCACCTCACAGTCCTTGGGGAGATGAAGTCCTGAGGGTGCCCACCATCATGTTGTGTGGCACTACCACCATGCTAAATGGGATAGATTTTGAACAGGCCGAGCAACTCAAAACTGGACATCCATGAGGCACTGGGAGTCATCAGCAGCAGAATTGTATTCAACCACAATCCGTAACCTCATGGCCCAGCATATCACCCACTCTACCAATACCATCAAGCCGGGGCACCAACCCTGCCTCAATGAAGAGTGCATGAAGGCATGCCAGGAGCAGCACCAGGCATACCTAAAAATGAGGTGTCTGCCTGGTGAAGCTACAACACAGAATTATTTGCATGCCAAACAGCAGATGCAGCATGCAATACTTTTTGTTTTATTCATTCATGGGATTTGGGCGTTGCTGGCCAGGCCAGTATTTGTTGCCCATCCCGAATTGCCCTTGAGAAGGTGGTGGTGAGCTGCCTTCTTGAACCGCTGCAGTCCATTTGGAGTAGGTGTACCCACAGTGCTGTTAGGAAGGGAGTTCCAGGATTTTGACACAGCGACAGTGAAGGAACGAAGATATAGTTCCAAGTCAGGATGGTGTGTGACTTGGAGGGGAACTTGCAGGTGGGGGTGTTCCCATGCATTTGCTTCCCTTGTCCTTCTAGTTGGTAGAGGTCGCGAGTTTGGAAGGTGCTGTCTAAGGAGCCTCGATGCGTTGCTGTAGTGCATCTTGTAGATGGTACACACTGCTGCCATTGTGCGTCGGTGGTGGAGGGAGTGAATGTTTGTAGATGGGGGTGCCAATCAAGCGGGCTGATTTGTCCTGGATGGTGTCAAACTTCTTGAGTGTTATTGGAGCTGCACCCAACCAGGCAAGTGGAGAGTATTCCATCATACTCCTGACTTGTGCTTTGTAGATGGTGGACAGGTTTTGGGGAGTCAAGAGGTGAGTTACTTGCCTCAGGATTCCTAACCTCTGACCTGCTGTTGTAGCCACGGTATTTATATGGCTACTCCAGTTCAGTTTCTGGCCAATGGTAGCCCCTAGGATGTTGATAATGGGGGATTCAGCGATGGTAATGCCATTGAATGTCAAGAGGAGATGGTTAGATTCTCTCTTGTTGGAGATGGTCATGACCTGGCACTTGTGTGGCGTGAATATTACTTGCCACTTATCAGCCCAAGCCTGGATATTGTCCAGGTCTTGCTGCATTTCTACACGGACTGCTTCAGTATCTGAGGAGTCAGGAATGGTGCTGAACATTGTGCAATCTTCACTGAACATCCCCACTTCTGACCTTATGATTGAAGGAAGGTCATTGATGAAGCAGCTGAAGATGGTTGGGCCTAGGACACGACCCTGAGGAACTCCTGCAATGATGTCCTGGAGCTCAGATGATTGACCTCCAACAACCACAACCATCTTCCTTTGCGCTAGGTATGACTCCAGCCAGCGGAGGGTTTTCCCCCCGATTCCCATTGATCTGAGTTTTGCTCAGGCTCCTTGATGCCATACTCGGTCAAATGCTGCCTTGATGTCAAGGGCAGTCACTTTAACCTCACCTCATACAAACATACAAATTCAGAGCAGGAGTAGGCCACTCGGCCCTGCCATTCAATAAGTTCATGGCTGAACTGATTACTCCACATTTCCACCTACCCCCGATAACCTTCCACCTTGTTGTTTATCAAGAATCTATCCACCTCTGCCTTAAAAATATTCAAAGATACTGCTTCCACCACCTTTTGAGGAAGAAAATTCCAAAGACTCACAACCCTCTGAGAGAAAACATTTCTTCTTATCTCTGTCTTAAATGGGCGACCCCTTATTTTTAAACAGTGACACCTAGTTCTAGATTCTCCCACAAGGGGAAACATCCTTTCCACATCCACCCTGTCAAGACCCCTTTGGATCTTCTTTGTTTCAATCAAGTTGCCTCTTACTCTTCTAAATTCCAGCGGATGCAAGCCTAACCTGTCCAATCTTTCCTCCTAAGACTGCCTGCCCATTCCAGGTATGAGTCTAGTAAACCTCTGTACTGCTTCCAATGTATTTACATCCTTCCTTAAATAAGGAGACCAGTACTGTACACAGTACTCCAGATGTGGTCTCACCAATGCCCTGTATAGCTGAAGCATAACCTCGCTACTTTTATATTCGATTCCCCTCGCGATAAACAATAACATTCTATTAGCTTTCCTAATTACTTGCTGTACCAGCAAGTATGCGATTTATGCAATCGAACACCCAGATCCCTCTGCATCTCAGAGCTCTGCAATCTCTCACCATTTAGAAGATCTGTTTCTTTTTCACTCTTCCTGCCAAAGTGGACAATTTCACTTTTTCCTACATTATACTCCATTTGCCAGGTCTTTGCCCACTCACTTAACCTATCTATATCCCTTATGTCCTCTTCACAAGTTACTTTCCTACCTATCTTTGTGTCATCAGCACATTTAGCAACCATACCTTCGGTCCCTTCATCTATGTCATTTATATAAATTGTAAAAAGTTGAGGCCCCAGCACGGATCCCTGTGGCACTCCACTCGTTACATCTTGCCAACCAGAAAATGACCCATTTATGCCTACTCTCGGTTTCCTGTTAGCTAGCCAATCTTCTATCCATGCCAATACCCCTACACCATGAGCTTTTATTTTCTGCAATAACCTTTGATGTGGCACCTTATCAAATGTCTTCTGGAAATCTAAGTACAATACATCCACTGGTTCCCCTTTATTCACAGCACATGTGACTCTCTCAAAGAACTCCAATAAATTGGTTAAACAGGATTTCCCTTTCACAAAACCTTGTTGACTCTGCCTGATTACCTGGAATTTTTCTAAGTGCCCTGCTGTACTGTCTTTACTAATAGCTTCTAATATTTTCCCTAAGATAGATGTTAAGCTAACTGGTCTGTAGTTTACTGCTTTCTGTCTCCCTCTCTTTTTGAATCAAGGAGTTACATTCACTATTTTCCAATCTAACAGAACCTTCCCCGAATCTACGGAATTTTGGAAAATTAAAAATAATGCATCAACTATCTCACTAGCCACTTCTTTTAGCACCCTAGTGTTATGACTGACTGCTCCAGTGAAAGCCCCCAATCAAAATATGCAATTCTGATAGTGGTGGGAGAAACGCACTGTTAATGCAATCCCGCCCCTCCACAGATCATCTAACATATCATTTTAAACTTTGCAAATTAAAGAAAGACCCAGCCAAATTGTACCATCTATTAACCCCTGAATGAGGCTAACCAAACCAGGTGTCCTTACATCAACAAATTAACTGTTTAATTAGAAAAACTAATTTCTTAAACACTATAAATGTTTAAACAACATTTAAAATAGAAAAATAAGAGTCCTTGCAAATTTACTCTCCTGCTGGAGGTGAAAAAGTCCAAGGTGGCTTGAAGTCCTCACAGCCATCCAATGGGGAGAAAAAGGGTTCTTCAACAGTAGAACATTCCATAGTCTAATTCCAGCAGTAAGTGATGCTTTCCTTATCCAGCGATGACCACAGTAGATCAACAACTCGCAACCACTTTCAATGGAATCAATCTGGCTTCAGAATTTTTGCAGGATAAAAGATTGTCACAGTCTTACTTCCCTTCCTTCAGTTTAAGTTATCAGAGATTTCTGTTTTGGCTTCACTTTTTAGAATTTTTAGAGAGAATAATAAATAAACAGACTAAATTCTCTTCCGTCAGTTTAAATGGTCTGAGAGTGCTCCTTTCAGGTGCTAACACATAGCTCTCTGTCTGTTTCTCTGTTAGACAGGCTGTTTGCACTATAAGCCAGTTCAAAATTAAATTGTAACAAATGTATCTCTCGCTGCTCAGTCCAAGTGGCTGTATCCAAGGCAACGAGAATGCAGCCTTTGTATCGCAGTCTCCGAATGGCTGTATCCAAGGCAATGAGAATGCACCTTCTCGGTAACTCCTGAGGCCTGCTTGTTCTTAAAGCAGTACTGATCCTTTGCTATCTTAAAGACACACCACATATTTCCCGGAGAGAAAAAAAAGGCAGGATCATGACACTAGGATGAAGTCCATCAGGACTTGGGGACTTGTCAGCCCGCAGCACCAACAATTTGTTCAGTACCACTTCCCTGGTGACTGTAATTTTCTTGAGTTCCTCCTTCCCTTCCATTTCCTGACTTACCGCTAATACTGGGATGTTACTTGTATCCTTAATAGTGAAGACCAACGCAAAAGGTCTGTTCATATCATCTGCCATCTCCTTATTATCCAGACTCACCTCCGATAGGGCCAACACTCACATTGTAAACTCTTTTCTTTTTAAATATCTGTAGAAACTCTTACTATCTGTCTTTATATTTCTAGCTTATTTTCTCTCGTACTCTAATTTTACCTTCCTTATCAATCTATTAGTCAATCTGTCCAATCTTCTGACCTGACTCCCATCTTTGCGCAATTGTAGGCTTTTTCTTTAAGTTTGATACTATCTTTAACTGTTTTAGTTAACCACGGATAGCAGGTCCCACCCTTGGAATTTTTCTTTCTTGTTGAAATGTATCTATTCTATGTATTCTGAAATATCCCCTTAAATGTCTGCCACTTCATCTTTATTGACCTATCCCTTAACCTGATTTGCCAGTTCACTTTAGCTGGCTCTGCTTTCATGCCCTCATAACTGCTTTATTTAAGTTTAAAATACTAGTCTTGGACCCACTCTTCCCTCCCTCAAACTGAATGTAAAATTCATTCATATTATGATCTCTGCTACCTCGGGGCGCCTTAACTATGAGGTCATTAATTAATCCTATCTCATTGCACAATACAAGGTCGAGTATAGCCTGCTCTCTGGTTGGCTCCAGAACGTATTGTTCCAAGAAATTATCCCGAAAACATTCTATGTACTCCTCATCTAGGCTACCTCTGCCCATCTGATTTTTCCAGTCTATATGTAGGTTAAAATCCCCCATAATTATCACTGTACCTTTCTGACAAGCTGTCATTATTCCTTCCTTTATACCCCATCCTACAATGTGGTTAAACAATAGAAAAGGCTAAGCAATCACACAACCAATGCATCAGATCCAAGCTCTGCAGTCTTGCCACATCCAGTTGTGAGTGGTGATGGACAATTAAACAACTGACAGGAGGAGGCACCACAAATATCCCCATCCTTAAGGATGGGGGAGCCCAGCACATCAGTGCAAAAGAAAAGGCTGAAGCATTTGCATCCATCTTCAGCCAGAAGCACCAAGCGGATGATGAATCTCAGCCTCCTCCTGAGCTCCCCAGCATCACAGATGCCAGTATTCATCCAATCCGATTCACTCCACGTGTAATCAAGAAACAGTTGAAGGCATTGGATACTGCAAAGGCTATTGGCCCGGACAAACTTCTGGCAATAGTATTGAAGACTTGTGCTCCAGAACTAGCCGTACCCCTAGCCAAGCTGTTCCAGTACAGCTACAACACTGGCATCTACCTGGCAATGTGGAAAATTGCTCAGGTATGTCCTGTGCACAAAAAGGACAAATCCAACCCGGTCAATTACCACCCTATCAGACTAGTCCTGGTCATTAGCAAATTGATGGCAGGGGCCATCGACAGTGCTATCAAGTGGCACTTGCTCAGCAATAACCTGCTCAGTGACGCTCAGTTTGGGTTCCGCCAGGGCCACTCAGCTCCTGACCTCATTACAGCCTTGGTCCAAACATGGACAAAACAGCTGAACTCCAGAGTCATAGAGTCATACAGCACAGAAACAAGCCCTTCGGCCCATCATGTCAGTGCCGGCCATCAAGCACCTATCTATTCTAAACCCATTTTCCAGCACTTGGCCCGCAGCCTTGTATGCTGTGGTGTTTCAAGTGCTCATCTAAATACTTCTTAAATGTTGTGAGGGTACCTGCCTCTACCACCCCTTCAGGCAGTGTGTTCCAGATTCCAACCATCCTCTGGGTGAAAAAAGATTTCCTCAAATCCCCTCTAAACCTCCTGCCCCTTACCTTAAATCTATGCCCCCTGGTCATTGACACCTCCACTAAGGGAAAATGTTTCTTCCTATCTACCCTATCTATGCCCTCATACTTTTGTATACCTCAATCAGGTGTCCCCTCAGCCTTCTCTGCTCCAAGGAAAACAACCCTAGTCTATCCAGTCTCTCTTCATAGCTGAAATGCTCCAGCCCAGGCAACCTCCTGGTGAATCTCCTCTGCACCCTCTCCAGGGCAATCACATCCTTCCTATAGTGTGGTGCCCAGAACTGTACACAGTACTCCAGCTGTGGCCTAACTAGCATTTTATACAGCTCCATCATATCCTCCCTGCTCATATATTCTATGCCTCAGCTAATAAAGGCAAGTATCCCATATGCCTTCCTAACCACGTTATCGACATGTGCTGTTGCCTTCAGTGATCTATGCACCATGGTCCCTTTGACCCTCTGTACTTTCTAGGGTCCTACCATCCATTGTAGATTCCCCTGCCTTGTTAGTCCTCCCAAGATGCATCACCTCACTTCTCAGGATTAAATTCCATCTGCCACTGCTCTGCCCGTCTTACCAGCCCATCTATACCATCCTGTAATCTAAAACTTTCCTCCCTACTATTTACAACACCACGAATTTTCATGTCATCTGCGAACTTATTGATCATACCTCCTATATTCACGTCTAAATCATTAATGTACGCTACAAACAGCAAGGGTCCCAGCACCAATCCCTACGGTACACCACTGGTCACAGGCTTCCAATCACAAAAACAATCCTCGAACACCACCCTCTGCCTCCTGCCACTAAGCCAATTTTGGATCCAATTTGCCAAATTGCCCTGGATTCCTTTACTCTTACCTTCTTGACCAATCCCCCATGCGGGACCTTATCAAAATCCTACTGAAGTCCATGCAAACTGCATCAACTGCTTTACCCTCATCTACACACCCAGTCACCTCTTTGAAAAATTCAATCAAATTTGTTAGACACGATCTTCCCCTGGACAAAGCCATGTTGACTATCTGTGATTAATCCCTGCCTCACCAAGTGGAGATTAATCCTGTCCCTCAGAATTTTTTCAAATAGTTTCCCTATCACTTATGTTAGACTCACTGGCCTGTATTTACCTGGTTTATCCCTACTACCCTTCTTGAGGTGAGGTGAGATCGACTGCCCTTGACATCAAGGCAGCATTTGACCGAGTGTGGCATCAAAGAGCCCTAGCAAAACTGGAGTCGATGGAAATCAGGGGGAAAGGTCAGATGGTGTGGTTGTTGGAGATCAATCATCTCAGTCCCAGGACATCACTGCAGGAGTTCCTCAGGGTAGTGTCCTAGGTTCAATCATCTTCAGCTGCTTCATCAATGACCTTCATCCATCATAAGGTCTGAGGTGGGGATGTTTGCTGATGATTGCACAATGTTCAGCACCATTCGCAACTCCTCAGATACTGAAGCAGTCCATGTTCATATGCAACAAGACCTGGACAGTATCCAGGCTTGGGCTGATAAGTAACATTCACGCCACACAAGTGCCAGGCAATGACCATCTCAAACAAGATAGAATCTAACCATCTCCCCTTGATGTTCTATGGTATTACCATCACTGAATCCCCTACTATCAACATCCTGGGAGTCACCATTGAGCAGAAACTGAACTGGACCAGCCACATAAGTGCTGTGGCTACAAGAGCAGGTCACCTTCTGGAAATTCTGTGGGGGTAACTCACCTCGTGTCTCCCCAATGTTTGTCCATCATCTAAAAGGCACAAGTTAGGAGTGTGAAGGAATACTCTCCACTTGCCTGAATGTATGCAGCTCCAACAACACTCAAGAAACTCAACACCAATCAGGACAAAGCAGTCCCCTTGATTGGCACACCATCCACCACTTTGAACATTCACTCCCTCCACCACCGACGCACAGTGGCAGCAGTGTGTACCCTCTACAAGATGCACTGCAGCAACTCACCAAGGCTCCTTAGACTGTATCTTCCAAACCCATGACTTCTACTGCCTAGAAGGATAAGGGCAGGAGATGCATGGGAACACCACTATTGGCAAGTTGCCCTCCAAGTCACACACCATCCAGACATGGAACTAAAACACATTCCTTCACTGTCGCTTGGTCAAGATCCTGGAACTCCCTTCCTAACAGTGCCTATCTTCTGTGTGCCTTTGCCTGGCCTGGTGCTCCTAGGCAGTCCTACCTCAGTGTCTGCAACATAGCTGGTGGAAGGCTGCTGACTTTCAGTGGGGGGAGACTGCAAATGGCCTTGCGGGACTTCCTCATGCAACACTGTCCCAAAAAGGCCCATCTTTGAACTACACCACATTGGCACCGGCAGCAGCAGTCTGGGTTGGCTGGCTGATAAGCAACAGCAAGTGCACTGGCGGAATGGTCATGGTGGGAGGAGGAATGTTGTCATCCTGAAAGAGGACAGTAGGTTTCTGCTCCATCAGGCACAGCCACAGGTCAGTGGCAGTGCCTCAGCAATCCTCATAATCTGCTGGAGCACAGACTGCTGGAGTCCCTTTGAGCACTGGTATCTGCAATCACGATGGCAACAATCTGAGCCTGCCTTGTAGAAAGCTGAGGTTGCACAACTTCAGTCTGAGCTTTCACTGCAATACTCAGATGTCGTGCGGCTTCTTTTTGTGCTGTAGTGGAAGCTGAGATGGTTGGGTCTGTAAGTGTTCTGATGTAGTTTGTCATTACTTTCACAGTGGAAGGATGGGCTCCAAACTCTGTGCAAAGCCCCGTGCAAGGTTGGTGCCGGACTCCTCCATGCTCCTTGACAGTGAGCACAGGCTTTCTGGTACGCCGCCAATGCACCAAGCATTTCTGTGTGCATGCCCATCAACATTTTCCTATACATCACCCTATTGAAATCCTCATCTGAGTTCCCTGTAGCAAAACTCATGTGCCATCTCATCATACAGTGAGCTGGCACCTGCATTACCCTTTCCCCCTACCCTGGTTGTAGGATAATCATGTCCGGTGCCTCACCACATGCAGATCCCACCTCGAAGCTAACCTCTAAAGTACGTGCAGTGTCAGTATCAGAGCTGGTGGTTGCGAGTGTCAGATCGAGTGACAGTGGTTCTTCATCATCAGTGTCTTGTTCCTCTTCCACTACTTGCCCTTCTGCAACTGCATGCTTCGCTGAAAGGAAAAAGGCACAAGGCTAGGGTTGTGGTGAAGGCAGGAGGCCTCTTCAGCTTGCATATCAGAAGAGATTGTAAGTGGAAAATGGCAAGTGTGAGTCATCGAGAGATGCAGCACTGAAACAGGCCCTTTGGCCCACCAAGTCTTTACTGACCAACAACCACCCATTTATATTAATCCTATATTAATCCCATATTCCCTATCACATCCCCACCATTCTCCTACCACCTACCTACACTAGGGGCAATTTACAATGGCCAATTTATCTATCAATTTGCAAGTCTTTGGCTGTGGGAGGAAACCAGAGCACCCAGCAGAAACCCACACAGACATAGGGAGAACTTGCAAAGTCCACACAGGCAGTATCCAGAACCGAACCCAGGCCGCTGGAGCTGTAAGGTTGCGGATCTAACCACTGCGCCACTGTGCCACAATGTGAAGGAGGATTAGGTATGAGAATATCATAATTCTCAATTGTTTCAGCGCTGTCGCTGGCCACAGCCTCAGTCATGGCCACTCCAATGATGGTGAGCAATGTCTCCTCCATCAGGGTGAGGACATGCAGCTATGCCTGTTCCCCACTGGTTTGCTACTGCTGCCTGTAATTTAGCACAACTAGGTCCTGCAAGAGAGAGGGAAATGTGTCAGTGAATGTGGTGCAATTTGTTTGGGTGATGTGGATGTCCTGGTTGAATAGCTGGCAATATGTGAGTTGCAGCAGTACCAAGTGTGTGAGAGTGAGGTGCAATTATGAATGACAGATGAGTCATGGGTTGATAGCTATTGTTGGTAGGTGAGTGAAGAGGGTGTGGTGAATTGAGCAGTATATGAGGCTAGTGGTTCAGTGTAAAGATATGGCATTTAAGGATGAATTCACTTGTGGGAGGTTGTTATACTTCTTTCTGCACTGCATCCAGGTCCTTAGGGCTAAAATGCTGGCATTGACAGTGATGGCTATCTGCTCCCGTGCTCTCTGTCCTGCAGCATCATATACATTGTTCATGCATCCTTCTTCCCCAGCACTTCCCAGACATAACTGATGCAAGGTCACACAGACCTGAAATGTTAACTCTGCTTCTCTCTCCACAAATGCTGCCTGACCTGCTGAGTATTTCCAGCATTTTCTGTTTTTATTTCAGGTGCATGGCATCTGGAAGAGATGGGGAAGGAGAACAATCATTTTATCGTACTAACTCTCTCTAGCAGAGACATGGGTAAGTTACTCCACCCATTCAGATTGACTCTTATAATGTTTGCTTGGAATTTCGTAGTCAGAGTGAAAGAAAAGCAGGGCTAAAGAGTGCCCTTAGCCAGCCCCTCACTGGAGGGGAAACATGGGCCATTGTAGCCATTAATGTTAACTCAAAATGAGAAATGGACAGAGGATTCTGTTTCATAAGCTTAGTTTTTTTTTGAACAAAATGTTTGTGAGAGACTACTAACATAAAAACTTGATGGTTGCTATGTGACACCTTGTGATCAGTGTCAGTTGTACAGAGAAGGACCTCTTGGTGTTGTGTTGGTTGTCATGGGGTGTGGTCCTGGTGTACAGGTAGAAGCTGGGACAGTTCCAGAGAGTCCTGGCATTTTAGCATTGAGTGAAGCTGGATCTTTCAGGTGAGCTGGCTTCAACTATGTATTTATCTGGTTGCTATGGTTTGTATTGAGAAACAAAGGGCTTCGCTATGGCTAGAAATAGTGCTGGTACACTCAAGAGTTAACAGAGGTATTGAATGCTTAATGAGCAGTGTTAGAAATAGTTGAGTGGTGATGTTATTTAGCGGATGTTATTTAATGGTTCTAGTGCAGACATGGCATAAAAAATAATGAGATTGCTTTTCCAAAACAATTTTACTGCTGTGCTTTTTTGGTTAGGACCCAAGAGTAGTCAATGGTCTAAACCATCATCTGAAATGTGGTGTCTTTTGAACTTCCCCCATTTTCTGTGCAGTAGCGGTTTTGACACTGACCTGCCTCATTGAAATATAATTCCTGGTGGTACAACCACAGTGAGCCACAGATGGAGCAGTCCATTTCCTACCCATTTGCCTTTGCAGCTGGCATAGAGAACTTGTGAGAAAGGGGAGGTTCAAAGCAACAAAAACAGAATAGGAAAAGAAATCTCAAACTGATTTGACAGAGAAAATCTCTCAAAGCAAATATGCGGACACCTCAGCAGCCAATCTAAAGGGTGAAGCAATGTTTCAAAAACAGTTGCCACAATCGAGAACAGAAAAGTAATTGAGAAAAATTATCTAAATGTAAAAGCTTTATTGATTTGTGTCAAACCTTTCAGTTTGTTTTCCTTTTTGAAAATACAGATAATTTTAATGTAAGTTCTGTGTTTTAAGTGCAAAACTTATATCACCTTTATTTTTTTCCCTCCTGTGCCCTCCCCTCTTTTCCTGAATGTGCCAGCTCACACACAAATAGTTTCACAGGCTTTACCTACTATCTAGTATATATCTCAATGGGCATTCTTCATGGGTGAGCCCAGACAGAGGACATTGGCAAACTAATGAAATGTGAGGGCATCCATCGAACCCTATCCTGCTCTTTCTCGAAGTCCACACCTGCACTTTCTGGTTGGAGTTGCCAGATAGGAGGCAGGAGCGGGAACTCTGCCTGATCCTTCCCTGTGTTACCCTGGATTGCTGAGACAGGTTGTAGCTCCACCTGGGCTAAGACCAGCTAAGTCAACACCAGCTGGGAATTGAACCTTGGTCTTCCTTATCTGTGCAGGAAACTTCCATACTGGGCACCCAATGAAGCAGCCGGTGAATTTTTATATGTAAAATAATCATCATTGATGATTATTATATTACAGTACCTGCTTAGGATAATGTGGAGCAGGCAGACCTAAATTATACTGCCAACTCAGTGTTGCAAAGCTTTAACGTTAAAGGACATTGGTGGTGTTGTAAATAATGAGCAGAAAATCCTTAGATTACAGGGAGATATAGATGGGCTGGTAAGATGGGCGGAGCAGCGGCAAATGGAATTTAATCCTGAAAAGTGTGAGGTAATGCATTTTGGGAGGACTAACAAGGCAAGCGATTATACAATAGATGGTAGAACACTAGGAAATACAGAAGGTCAGAGGGACCTTGGTGTACTTGTCCATAGATCACTGAAGGCAGCAGCACATGTAGATAAGGTGGTTAGGAAGGCATTATAGGATACTTGCCTTTATTAGCTGAGGCATAGAATATAAGAGCAGGGAGGTTATGATGGAGCTGTATAAAACACTAGTTAGGCCACAGCTGGAGTACTGTGTACAGTTCTGGTCACCACACTATAGGAAGTATGTGATTGCACTGGAGAAGGTGCAGAGGAGATTCACCAGGATGTTGCCTGGGCTGGAGCATTTCAGCTGTGAAGAGAGACTGGATAGGCTAGGGTTGTTTTCCTTGGAGCAGAGAAGGCTGAGGGGGGACATGATTGAGGTGTACAAGATTATGAGGGGCATTGATAGGTTAAATAGGAAGAAACTTTTTCCCTTAGCAGAGGGGTCAAGAACCAGGGGGCATAGATTTAGGGTAAGGGGCAGGAGGTTTAGGGGGGAGTTGAGGAAACATTTTTTCACCCAGCGGGTGGTTGGAATTTGGAATGCACTACCTGAAGAGGTGGTGGAGGCAGGAACCCTCACAGCATTTGAGAAGTATTTAGATGAGCACTTGAAAAGCCATAGCATACAAGGCTACGGGCCAAGTGCAGGAATATGTGATTAGAATAGTTGGGTGCTGGATGGCCGGCACAGACACGATGGGCCGAAGGGCCTGTTTCTGTGCTGTATAACTCTATGACTCGATGACCTTGTACAACAGGAGCTCATATCAAATGTTCTGACTGTGAGGTCAAGCATCCCTCAAATGATTTTCTGTCCAGAGAGTTTGTGAAATTTGACCTTCATTGCCATTTCCTTCCATGTTGAGTATGTTTGCTAAAACAAATTGTCCTCATAGAAATATAATGTTAAGATGAATCAAATAATAAAAAGGTTATTTATTCAAGCTAATCTTTGTTGCATTATGGCCCATGTAGGATTCCTTGCAATGAAGTTGAAACTGCACTAAGCAACGTTAACACCTCTACTACAGCAGATAGAATATATTCTATCCAATTGCTCACATATCATGCATATTGTTCTATTCTGAATTGGTCATTTACTTTCTACTTGAATTTTAAAATAAGATAATATTTGAGGCTAATCACTACTTCTGGGATGGCAACAACTTACCTCTCATCTAATGTGTATCAGAAAATCACACCACATTGCCTGCAATTGAAATCAATAGACAGGAAATCATGAATAGTTTGCTTGAGATTTTTCCAATACATGCTGTCAATGGCTAAGGTCACTCAACAACAATGACAATGTATTTATATAGGGTCTTTAATATAATAAAACATCTCAAGGCACTTCACAGGAGAGTTATGAAGCAATATTTTGACACTGAACCACATATGGCAATATTAGGGCAAAAGGCTGAAAACTTAGTCAAAGAGGTAGGTTTTAAGGAATGTTTTGAAGGAGCAAAGAGAGGGAGAGAGTTGGACAGGTTTATGGAGGGAACTCCAGAGCTTTAGGGCTGAGGCAACTAAAGGAGTGGCCACCAATGGTGGAGCAATTAAAATCAACAACCTCAAAGGGCCAGGATTAGAGAAACACAGATCCCTGAGGGGGTTATGGAGCTGGAGGAGATAACAGAGATAGGGAGGGGTGAGGCCATGGAGAGATTTGAAAACAAGGATGAGAATTTTAAAATTGAGACAATATTTAACCAGGAGCCAATGTAGTTCAGCGTGCAGAGAGGTTATAGATGAATGGAACTTGGTGCGAGTAAAGGCACAGGCAGCAGAATAGAATAGTTAAGTCTAGAGGTATCAAAAGCATGGATGAGGGTTTCAGCAGCAGATGAGCTGAGGGAGGGCAGAGTTAGGCAATGTTACAGAGGTGTAAATAGGTGATCTTGTGATGGCGCGGATATGTAGTCGGAAGCTAATCTCGAGGACACTGCTAACCTGGACTCAGAAAATTAATCTTTTAGCGCATTCCTTTCCGAGAACAATACGTAACTAAACACAGCTGTCAACAGGTTAAATAATGTAATATAATAGTTGTATTTTACCGAGAGTGGCAGTGCAAGCTACATCCAAATATACCAACTGAAATATATCTTACAATTTTAAATTATGGGAAATAGCATGGAAATAGGATTCACGTAAAAATTCCGATGTGGACTTAGAACTGGCAGAGCTCTAATGGGCTGAATGGCCTCTTTTTTTGCTGAGATTTCCATGTTTCTGTTACAATAAGTAAATGATAAAAGGCTTTGCTCTGCACCCAAGGGTAGCACCCTGGTAGCAGACATTTAGAAATTACTATCAGTATTGTCAGCAGCCTAACACTTAACATGTTCAGGTGACACATTGTGATGTAATTTTAATGGAAGCCTTAACCGGATCAACAATTCTATTAGGATAATAATTCATTATACAAACATTTTAATTGCTCTTGACAGTAATTTCTAGGTAATAGTAATAAGCAGATCCTTCCTAGTTTACAATATTGTACAAAATATATGTCCTTTGTTATGTGCCACAGAAAAAAGACCAGTATCAGCACAGCACCAGTTTTAAATCTTCAGATCCTTTGTCACGATCCTCTTTGCTCTATACTGCATCTTTTTTTCCCAGAGAAAAAGTAACTTAGTAAAGCTACCAGCAGGTTAAATATTGCAATGGTTGTATGCTACCCAGAGCAAGGTACATTCAAATGCATCAATCAGTTTGCATTTCAGGGACAGAAATTAGCTGCATTCTGACATCATTTTTACTCGTCAGATAACAGTTAAAATATCTTTTTTATTAATAAAATATAAATTCTAGCCTGTGTGCCCTAAAGAACAACAGACACCAGACTGCTGGTTTAAGGCAGTAATTGAACTTTAGGGTTTTGTTGATGTTCTGAAATTGCTTGAGCTTTGCTCCTATGGTTTATGATGCTATCCAAACCACCTGACTGAATTATTGCCTTGTAACTCACGAGTCAGCTATTATCCATAAGTAATTATAGACTTGACATGGCATTTGAGGACTATTTCCTTTATAAAGTAAAACCTGTAGTTCTGGCCATGTTGAATAATGTCCTAGTTGTATTGGACTAAGTGGTGCAATTCTTGAAGCATTTCTGAAAATGATTTGAGGGGGCTGCAGTGATTATGCTGCTGACTTGCATCACTCCGAGGATGGGAGAATTCCACACATGTGCACTGAAACATTTGCTTCCTGGACTCTGATTGCTGGCAGAATTTCTAACATCAGAACTGAGCTGAAAGGACGAATCAGCATTTTCAGATTATTGGAAATTTGGGGGGGATGGGGTGGAGAATTTTATGCTTTCCCCCGTGGCGAGTTTGGAGGCGGGGAGAGCATTTAATCGGGCGGGTTGGTGGTAGATGGGGACCCACCACGTTCCCACCTCTGCCCCAATTACACAGCCTTCCCCCTCCACTGCCAATTGAGGTCCTTAAGTGGGCAATTAATGCCCAATTCAGGGCCTCATCCCACCTCCGCCGAGGGTGGACCTGTCACCACACAGGGAGCATGACAAGCAAACCCATGGTTGGGTGGGGGGGGGCGGTGCAGTGGTGGGGAAGGTGTCGCTTGATAAAAGGCACACTGCCTGATCAAGGGATCTGGCAGCGGGGGGGGGGGGGGGGGGGGGGCGGAGAAAGAGACCTGCTGAGAGCCACCCCACTGCCCTTGCTACTGACCACCCCCCCCCCCCAACAATCACACCGACCGCACCCATGGCCCCCAACTTGTGAAATCCCTCCCACCCTGACTTACCTTTGGGCTGGGTCCCTCGCTTTCAGTGGGGTCTGTTACCAGCAGCAGCCAGGTGGTGCTGCTCAATGAAAGTGCTGCCGGTCTCTGATTGCTTGGTAGCTCTCAATGGGTGGGATTTCCATCACCAGGGTCCTTAATCCTTGGGAATGCCTGCTGATGTCCACTTCAGTGCCTAATTGGCATGTAATGCGGGGGGCCTTCCCCAGAGGAGATGACACAGGGCTCTTGTCAGCTGGTGGCCAAGACCCCCATCACCAAGATAAAACTCCCCCTTGAAGGCCCACGTTTCCTTTGGAATTACATTCAGAAGATTGGTTCCACACATAATGCCAATGGTCCAGGACTCACTGCTGACATAAAATGGCAGTTTTTTTCAGAAATCAGCAGCATATACTGCACATTTGGGTCTGGGAATTGGTTGGCAGCCGACTTTGGACGCGTGCCCTGTGGCAATTATGAATTGTCCCACCAAAACTGATGAACAAGAGGACCAAGCAATACTGGTCTTGACTGGCATAATAGGGCTACCTGTCATGCCCCAAGAGGCAGTATTTTGCTCGTGAAGATGATGAAGATTGACCAGTGGAAGTGCAGATATCAGACCTACCATGAATCCCCAGGTGGAGAAGGAAGAGATCGTGAAAGGGGGATTGGGGTGGTACATGGCAGTCGGTAGCAGCCCACAGTTCTCATGTAGAGTCAAGAAAATCACTCCTGTTTATTCAGACTGCACATACAGGTAAATTTTAAAAAAACTATTTAAGAGTACTCTCCTTAAAGACCATTGATTTGACTGCTGTGCGCCTAAGAAAAATGACCGTGGTATGCACAGTGTATCCCACAATCAGTCATGGACCAGTTTTGGAAATGGGTCTGAAACAGGAGTTAGGCCCCCAATTTGCATAGTCAATGGACCTAACACAGGAACAAGAATAGGCCATTCAGCCCCTTGAGCCTGTTCTACCATTCAATTGGATCAGACGGGCATTCTGGATGACTAGAGGGCAACCTAACCTGTATGGACGGTGGCAAGCCCCATGTTGGACTCTTAATTGCCTGGTTTTTGCCTGAAAAATGTCCACCATGCAATCCAAGATCTAGGCCTTGAGGACAAGCATGTGTGAACAATACATGCATTGGAAATATCACACCAAAGCAATTCTATTACCAGATCCTAAATCAAAGCTCGATCCAGATGATTGCTTCATACTAGGGTTCACAGTAACAAACTTCCAATGAAAGTGAAATTACCATAAGAGATTACTTAGGTAAGTCAAGAGGTAAGCTGCTTGAATATTGTATAACTTATTTCTATAATTTAAATTAATAATTTGAAACACACTGCTCTAAAAATAGGTGCACGCTGATTTTCAGGTGCGAGGCTACAATTCACGGCCTGCTCGTGTCAGTTCCAGTGGAGGTAGGCAGCAGGTAAATTTGGTGCTGCCACCGCATTTTCATGGTTGTAATATAGGGCCAAATGGCTTCTGCATTGCTGGCTGCCTCTCTACTCAGCAGGGAGCCAAGCAGCGTTTGCTCACCTCACATGATACAGCCAACCTTCTGTTTTTAAAGGAAGTCTGTCTCTCTGAAAGGGATGCTGCACTGAATTACAGGAGGCTTCTGTTAAATGCTACAATTCTAGAGAAGGAAAATGGAACATCTGGGCAGAGAGTGGACTCCAGGGTCACGCATGCAGTGTTGGAGGCCTTACTGGTGGAGCTGGTCAGGGGGAGAGACATCATAGTGTCATGATTTCACACATGTCAGTTGGGCGACAGGAGGCCCTCAGAGGCAACTCTCAGAAGGGAATGGGAGCATGTGGCCAGGGAGGTAAATTCCCAGCGTCTGGACCCGAGGACCAGATAGCAGTGCCACAAGTAGTCCAATGACCTTGCACGGGTGGTCAAGGTCAGTGAATGCATCTTCACATGACATCTCGTACCCACCAGTCCACTAGCTCTCATGCTGCTCAATGCACCACACTCCTATCACTCACCCAGCACCAGTCCCTGGCACTCAGGACTCACGGATAACATCCAGATACTATACAACATCCTCACACAACTGTCAATGCTGCCAGCCTCAAACCCACCTTTCATTGCCCGCACATACTTCCAGCTATTCATCCATGGTAGCCACATCACCCAAATACAGTGCAGCAGAATCACTGACTGTCATGAAGACCTCACCTGCCACGAATGAGGCATATTAATTTCATCATATGAAAAATTAATTTTAAACTGTTACTGGAATGGAGAGATGACTTGTTTAAAGAGATCAGCAGTGGCTGAAAAAAATTGCATTCTAAGAGACAGTTGCCTAGGAAAAAACAATGGAACTGCCCCCTGATCCAATTAACCCAAACGGATTTTGATCACCAGACATTGAATGTCTAATAAGCCAGCATTCCATTTCCACCCCAAACCACACACCCCGCCCCGCCTTTTGCAGGTATCTGCTAAGATGAAAGGAATCCACAAAAACGCAGGAGAGTTTGTTAAAAAAACAACTCGTCACATGACTAACCTGCTGGACCAGGATTTTTGAATTGTGTTCACAGTTTTGAAGACAGATACTGCTTTGAAGACAAAAGAGAAGGAAGGTGCCTCTCCTTGGCTCTCTCTCTCTCTCTCTCTTTCATGAATTTCCAAATCCACTGAAGCCACTTAAACCTCAAGAGAGGTTTGAAAGTTTGAAAGCGTGCCCTGGGCCCCAACGAAACGGCAAGATTTACCTGCAATCAAAGACTACATTGAACTCAAAGGACAGGAAATGAACCCCAGCTATTGCTTCAAACTTTTCCCCTTTATTATCTATTTATACAGCACCGAAACAGGCCCTTCGGCCCACCGAGTCTGTGCCGACCAACAACCACCCCTTTATTCTTGCTCCTTTTCTGTCTCTATCTGCGTGTATATCGCGTATGCATGCTAGCATGGTCGCGTCATGTATCGAGAGTAGTTTTAACTGAATTAGAGGTTTAAGGTTAATAAACTTACACCTTTCTCGTTTAAATCTAAGAAAACCTCTCTGGTTGATTGCTTTGCCTTACAATTGGGGAGCAGTGAACAAGGATTCACTGAGGGGTAGCTAAAAATATGGTGTTTTAAATATTACACCCTGTTACGGTCAAACCAGGCAAAGGTTGAGAGGGAACCCCTAGACCCCTTTCTCACCTGGTCGTAACACTGATATTCTTCCCTCTCGCTTGCAGGACAAGATGGCACACAATAGAAGACAGCAAAGTCAATAGGGGACAAGGATGCCTACATCCCTTGAGCCCTTCAGAGGAAATGGTTCTCTGCATCGTGAGGCCAGTTGTGACAGAGCCCGTGGCATCCAACATTGCTGAGGAGATTCAGGGGCCTTATGGGCCCTCCCAATTCCCAGATCATCCGCATCCTGCTCTCTAGCATGCTGAGCAAACTGAAGATGATGTGACCATGAACCTCAGGCTTTTCACCCCACCCAACTTCACTCACACCAAACTTTTCCTTCAGATTTTCTGCTTTTAGATAACCAAGAACTGCTGCTTGTCCAGCCACAGCAGTCCCAGAAAGAAGAGAGAGAGCAACACAACAGCTCTGAAGAGACATCATCACTTGATCTGACACTCACAGCCAATAGCTCAGACACTGCATGTACCTTAAAGGCTAGTATAGAGCTGGGATCAGTGCATGGCGAGTCACCCAGCATGAGTGGGCTGCAGCCAGGCTAGGGGGAATGGATGATTCATTTGTCAATCACCAGAGGCCAAGGTCGCAGATGAGTTCTCCTACAGGTGAATCAGATGAGAACCTCAATGGGGTGGCATACAGGAGAATGCTGATGAGGATGCACACCAAGATGCAGGGTGCATTGGTTGGCCAGCCACAGCCTCCTGTCACTGTCAAGAAGCATGGAGGATTCTAGCTCCAACTTGGCAGAGGGTATTGCGCAGAGCTTGCCCTCCCCGCAGCTCCTGCTCCATCTCCCTGTCATGCTGCTGACCCAGAGGCACTGCAACTGAGCCTTTGTGTGGACAGGTCACCCAATCCAGGAATTTACCGCAACATCTCCAGAAACACTCCAGATTACTTTCATACACTTTCCAATAGCAGAAGTTCTTCAAAGTTGCCTTCCCTGCAAATTGGGTGCCTGAATAATGCTATTGATAGCCCCTTGCAGTTGAACGCTTGATATTTGGTCAGCGTTATGTAAACTCGTTGGATCGGCAAAAATGGTCCCAATTTGGAAAATAAGCATCACATCAGCTGGGAGGGTTGTGTGGTGTCATGATATCACCAGTTCAGTTGCTTCCAGCACTTGCAGGGGATGCCCGCACGAGCGCCCCTCTCAAGATGGCATGCCTCCACTGGCATTACGGATCCAAATTTAATGCTTACTTTATTTTTTCAAACAGTACTTTATACAGTGGAACCCTGATGTGAACAGTTCTACCTGACAAAGAGAAAGTAGCCATTTTGGGACATAATTCAATTGGCTACAAAATTCCATTAAAAATAGCACCTTGTGACAGCTAAAAAATGTTCCGCTTTCACATCCAAATGATCCTTTAATATGTTTCTCACATCAACAGGACTTGACTGCATGCATTTGAGTTGTAAGTCAACAGTTCACATCAGCTTTTCCCAGTTATATTTCACTGCACTGAGCAGATGTTTGCAATGACATCTGCAGCGCTTGTAAACTCTTTGATGAGCTACAGATGGTATGCATCCAGTGATGACGCATATGTACATTTGCAGTTTGGGAAAGCCTGTATACTATTCAGTGTCAACTTCATGTGAGTTCTTTTAAATGGTTTTACTGCACATGGAAGACATAGTGGGGAAAGAATTGCTCTGCTCACTATATATAGCAACAATGCACACGTGTCCATGTAGGATTGGCTCTGATTGGCAGTTCTAAGTTGTAAGTCTGTTCCTTTTGCTATCCATTGACAGTAAGTCACAGTACACAGTGCACACAAAGTGAATGATTTTATGCAGGATCCTAGTGAATCGAAGTTGAATTTTTGCAGTCATCATAATGCAGGAATATTGGACTCCTGGCAAATAGAACTCACAATGAATCCCAATCTTGTTTAGTATATCTTCCCCCCCCCGCCCCGCCCCACCACCCCCCGGCGGGGTGGGATGGGGGTGGGGGGGAGGGGGGAGTCTGGGGAAGACTTCTTTAAGATAAATCAGATACAGTAACATAATAGTGGATATTGACTAGTGAAGAACAGACATGAGGTGGAAAGGAGAGGGGTGTTCCCTCTGCATTGCTGAAGCATACTTCCTGATGGGATCAACTGAGAAGGAATATGGACACTATTCTTGCAAATGGCAATCCCTCATCATTGTAAAGGACCATATGAATTCAGGGGGCTAACATCGGGGGGGGGAGGGGTGGC
Organism: Heterodontus francisci; assembly: GCF_036365525.1. Taxonomy (NCBI): domain Eukaryota; kingdom Metazoa; phylum Chordata; class Chondrichthyes; order Heterodontiformes; family Heterodontidae; genus Heterodontus; species Heterodontus francisci. The sequence continues at coordinate 21,046,471 of NC_090387.1, read as the reverse complement.
TGGGGAGGGGCGGGGGGTAGAATAACAAAATGTTAACTTTTTTGCACTGTGAATAGTTTTGAATTGGATTTTATGTTAATTGGATAGTTCAAGAATTCTGGCTTTTAAAACAGTCAGTTTAGCCTTGGCTGGATCGTTGTCCAAGTAACAATGATTCACTGTTTTTCCCAGTCTTTAGCTCTCATCCAATTTTTGAAACTGTGGATGTGCTAAAGTTACACATTTTTCCTTTCATAATCCACGCTGTTACTCAGGATGAGGTCAACTTATCTCAGTGTGGAACGTATTTCAGCCTGAAAGGATCCCAAAGGAGAAAGAGCCTGCTGCACACATCTGAAGGCTTTTTACTGATCTACAATGAAATCGGGAAGTAGAAAAAGTGCAGGGAGTTCTCCAGAGCCTTCTTAATATGCAGCCATTGCAATCATTTTCCAGTGACTGTACCACACAGAAACTTGCAGCAAGAAGATAGAAAGAAATATTTGCATTTATGTTGTGCCTTTCACATCTTCGGACATCGCACAGTGCTTTGTAGTCAATGAGTTCCTTTTGAAATGTAATTACTGTTACTTTTTAGGCAAATGCAGCAGCCAATTTGAATATGACGAACAGCAATGAGATAAATGACCATTTAGTTTATTTCTGTAGTGATCGTTGTAAAATGTATCAGTACATAAATTTACATTGATCTTGGCCAAGATTTATTGGCATAAATATGATTCTAAGCCTCATTGTCTAATTCCTGCAATAATGACTGACACTTAAGAAGGGAGGCTTACTTGATGGCTCAATTTGAAATGCATTGCCTCGTGTGGAAGAGCCACGCAGACCAAAGGGAAAGATTTCCTCTGGGTTTTTTTAATTCATTCATGGGATGTGGGCATCACTGGCCAGGTCAGCATTTATTGCCCATCCCTAATTGCCCTTGAGAAGGTGGTGGTGAGCTGCCTTCTTGAACCGCTGCAGTCCATTTGGGGTAGGTATACCCACAGTGCTGTTAGGAAGCGAGTTCCAGGATTTTGACCCAGCGACAGTGAAGGAACGGCGATATAGTTCCAAGTCAGGATGGTGTGTGACTTGGAGGGGAACTTGCAGGTGGGGGTGTTCCCATGCATTTGCTACCCTTGTCCTTCTAGTTGGTAGAGGCCGCGGGTTTGGAAGGTGCTGTCTAAGGAGCCTTGGTGCATTGCTGCAGTGCATCTTGTAGATGGTACACACTGCTGCCACTGTGCGGCGGTGGTGGAGGGAGTGAATTTTTGTAGATAGGGTGCCAATTAAGCGGGCTGCTTTGTCCTGGATGGTGTCAAACTTCTTGAGTGTTGTTGGAGCTGCACCCATCCAGGCAAGTGGAGAGTATTCCATCACACTCCTGACTTGTGCCTTGTAGATGGTGGACAGGCTTTGGGGAGTCAGGAGGTGAGTTACTCGCCTCAGGGTTCCTAGCCTCTGACCTGCTCTTGTAGCCACGGTATTTATATGGCTACTCCAGTTCAGTTTCCGGTCAATGGTAGCTCCTAGGATGTTGATAGTGGGAGATTCAGCAATGGTAATGCCATTGAATGTCAAGGGGAGATGGTTAGATTCTCTCTTGTTGGAGATGGTCATTGCCTGGCACTTGTGTGGCGTGAATGTTACTTGCCACTTATCAGCCTAAGCCTGGATATTGTTCAGGTCTTGCTGCATTTCTACACGGACTGCTTCAGTATCTGAGGAGTCACGAATGGTGCTGAACATTGTGCAATCATCAACGAACATCCCCACTTTTGACCTTATGATTGAAGGAAGGTCATTGATGAAGCAGCTGAAGATGGTTGGGCCTAGGACACGACCCTGAGGAACTCCTGCAGTGATGTCCTGGAGCTGAGATGATTGACCTCCAACAACCACAACTATCTTCATTTGCGCTAGGTATGACTCCAGCCAGAGGAGGATTTTCCACCTGATTCCCATTGACCTCTGTTTTGCTCAGGCTCCCTGATGCCATACTTGGTCAAATGCAACATTGATGTCAAGGGCAGTCACTCTCACCTCACCTCTTGAGTTCACAACCAAGGCTGTAATGAGGTCAGGAGCTGAGTGGCCCTGGCGGAACCCAAACTGTACATTAAACAAAATCACAAATATAGAGGGAAGAATTCCTCTGATCACCATGTGTCAGTGAAATTATAAACAGAGCGAAAAGATTTCCTCTGACCACTATTTCTAGCATTCTAAAGGCATTGTGTTAATTATACCCAATTGATGGTGAGGGAGAGCAACAGAGTTTGAAGAGTGAGCAGAACAAGAGAAAACTCAAAGAATGAGGTAAAGGGGAGTCTTTTAGTCAGCAGAGCAGCCATGGGTGTTGCAGGAAGCACCTCAATGGTAGATATTTTAGAGGAGGAGGAGCAGGAACAGTTGGAGACCACCAGGTTTGGGGTAGAGAAGGTGGATTTTTAGGACCTGCTACCACTTAATGCGCCATTGGCACATACCTGGACTTCGGTTAGGAACGGTATGTAAAGAGGTTGTGCCTCGACAAAGAATTCATCTCTAACCTGTGTCAGGTCGTGGAACCAGACACAAAATCAAGCAGTGGCATCTGGATTGCATTCTCAGTGAATGTGTAGGTAACTATTATGCTTAATTTCCATTCTACTGGAGGCTACTAATAGGAGACGTTACTCAGGTCAGCTACACCAAGCTAACAGGTACCCTTTTTGCCACACATTGGAATATATTAGATACATTACTAGCACAGGGCATCCACTGGAGAGGTAGACTGCACTTGCAGGCCTAGGTTTGAGCCCAGGTATTTTAACGCCTTGGCCTTATCTGTATGCTGCTGGTCAGATCCCACCTGAAACAGGCAGAAAATGGCAGCTGGCCAGCTGGTGGGAGTGAAAGTTTGGGCATCTGGAGCCTGACAACCAGCACCAATGAAAGACATGCTGGCAAGCAGGGAATCAAGGAAGACCCAGGGGCAATCGGCAGCATGGGAGGCTGTGATTTTCCTTGTGGTGCCCAGAGACACCTCTGCTCGTCCTGGCCCCACAAAGGCAAGACCTCGATTTTCCTTTGAGAGACCAATTCATCCTCCCGACTTTCCTTCACCTGGTGGGAAATACAATTAGGCTCCTATTGATATAACGGGCCCCTGATTTGCATATATTTATCAGGCTTTAGCCTGCTTCAGCCTCCCAACTGCAGTGAACAGTTAACTTGGTTATCAGGGAATTCCAGCCAACTGAGGCAGGAAGGCTGAGCACTCCAATTTAATGGTCCCTCGGCAGTATTCCCTCCCAGTGGGTTGGATTAAGACTGCTCCCCAACCTCAATGCATCGCTGCATATTAATACTGTGGTAGCAGTAATCGTCACTGAGATCTGTATAGTTTGGAGTTGACGGAGTTCTCTGTTCATTATAAGTAACCTGCTATGTTCTTCAAGTTAACATCAGCTATTAGCTGAAACATAGAGGCCCACTATGTCCAATGTAAATGGATGTTCATACTGATTCTTTGCAGTGTATTATGACACAGCACAGGTATACCCTGCTTCCTATGTTATTCTATGTGGTATTTTTTAATTCGCTTTGTGCTATCTTCCGTTCCTGTCCCCATGGTATAACCAAACTATTACTTCATTATTTACTGGTATCATTTATATTTTGTAACTGCACTCACCCCCACTGCCCATTTTATTATAAATAAATAATTCAGTATAAAATATGCTTTATTTTTCAAGAGCTAGTGTGTTACTCTGGTAAATATGTTACCCATTTGAATAGTCCTGGTTATTCAAGAAACAAGCTCTTTGAACCACTATATACAGTTTTTCAAAATGGGCACCTCCTGTTTGCAGTAAATTTTGCATTTATACCTCCATAAATTTGCATCAAGTCTCATTTCCACCACCCCTGTGCTCACTGACTTACATTTGTTCCCAGTTCAGCATCACCTCAGTTTTAAAAGTTTTCATCCTTGTTTTCATATCCTTTCTTGGCCTCGCCCCCTCCTCCAGCCCGACAATCCTCCGAGATATCTGCACCCCTCCAATTCTGGCCTTGTGAGCATTCCCAATTTCAATTACTCCACCATTGATGGCCATGAGTTCAGCTGCAAAGGCCCTAAGCTCTGAAATTCCCTCCCTAAACTTCTCGCCTCTTTACGCACACCCCCTTTTCTCCTTTAAGATGCCCCTTACAACCTACCTCCTTGACTAAGAGCAGAATCTTGTCCATTTAGTCCCTGCCAGAACAGTGGGACCATTTTCAGGTTGGGAACCTGATTTTCTAATGTGCGGGCTTTGCCAAGGCTCTCTCTCCGAGTAACAGCATTAGCATCCAACCTCCGGGCTCCCCAACCAATTACAGAGGGCAGGATGACATGTTCATTTTGTCAAAGGAAGAATTTCTAATGAAAGGGACCACCACATGGGTTACAAGGGCTCACCAGCAGTTGGATGTTTGAGGCTGTGACAACCAAAGGAATGGAGAGGATACCTGATAAGGCTGTTTCCCACCCCCCTCCACCACACATCCCCCCCCCCACCCACGTCTCTCACTCTTACCTGGAGGTCCTGCTGCAGGATCTGAGGGGTTGCAGTGAGGTGAGCTCTCCCAAGGATAGTAGGAAGAGGACAGCATCTCCAACCAAGCAAGTATGGATGGAAGTGACGGAGGAAGTCAGCAGCAGAACCATGTTCCCTCCAACCTGGAGAAAGTGCACTAAGAGGTTCCAGGACCCGAAAAGGGCATGACAGGTGAGTGGCATAACACTTTCAGGTACCACACTCTGACTTTCCCAGCATTTTCCTGCACAACACTCCTCAGGTCAACACACCTTGCAGCTCCTGTTCATTCCTCTCTCTGCAAGTATCTCGCATTCCCATCTGAACAGCCAACACTCACTGATCCTCAACCTGTTGCCCTCTCACATCTATGCCTCACAAACGCCCTCCACAAATGGTGTCTCTCCTTCCTCGCCACGCAAGTCATTACGAGCACCATACCTCTCTGCTTTATCTCCTTTGCAGGAGAAGAGAGCACATTACTTGGTGAGAGACAGAGACACACAGGATTGGGGATGGGATGGGGTGAGGGGAGGAGGGTGGTGTGATGGGTATGACATGCTCTTCCAGTGATAGGCACCTTGTCTGCCCACTGAGAAGGTGGTCTTGTTTCAGGAGGCTGCAGATGTCAAAAGTGACCTTCCATGAGAGCCTGTGCCTCCTGAGGCATTGGTGCTCAGACATGCAGAGAAAGTTGATCATCAGCCTGTAGACCCTTTGCTGGGGTTCGTGCCTCCTTCCAGCTGGATCTCATTGTCCATCCCCTATGCCCTGCGGAGTGGTACGCTGCTGTGGATAAGGCAGCTGGTGCTGCTGCTGCTGGAACTGTTGATGGTGGTGTGGTTTCTTTTCTTGCCCCTCAGCAGAGGTGGAAGGTGGAGCTGTATAAGCTGCTCCCATGCTGCAGTGGAGGCTGCCAGTAGGGAGTGCAGCTGAAGGTGAGTGAAGTGCTAGACAGGGTAAGTGCCTTCCAAGAGATTGGCAGTCACCTGTCAAGCAGCGATTGCACTTTCTGAGAGAAGATGTGCTTTGAACAGTAGTCTCTCAATAGCCATGGCTGGAGCTCTTTCGTGTAACTGATCAAAGACTTCCCACCTTCAGGTTTTAATGAAGGAGCCCTTCCCACTGTGCATTCGCTTCACTGACCCTGGCAAGGTTCAGACACAGTGTGGAAGCCATGCACTGTTGGGAAAGAAGGGATTTATGGTTGAAACGGCTTTCAATTGCCTTTTTAATCACCTTAATTGGTTTCCTGCTAGACCCATGGGGGTTCCCCACAGGACTCTGAACCCGACCTGGGGAAAGTGGGAAGAGGGCTGGATGATGTCGGGATCCCAACCCGACATTATTTCCAGGACTTTCCCACTTTCCACGCACCAGAACCCGCCTCCACTTGGCTGGGAAAATTCTGCCTGAGCTTTTGGTCATTTGCCCTAATAGCACCTTATGTGGTTCAGTGTCAAATTTTATTTGATAATAGTCTTGTGAAGCATTTTGGGATGTTTTACTACATTAAAGGTGCTATATAAATACAAATTGTTGTTGTTTTAATGGATGAGGTACTAAACGGTGCAGTGGAACTTTGAGCAAGAGAATGGTTATACGGGCAAACAGTTCGGCAACAAACTGTTCACAAAACTGGCATTGAACCATTTCAATTGCTTGTACAGCAGCAAGGAGTAATACAAGCCTATATTTACCAAAGGATATAATGTATGTTTGATTTACCAAAAACGTGGAGGTGAGTTGAAATACTGCCATTAAGACCTGTGATACTAGATTTATAATTATCATCTTTGTTCTCACAGAAAACAATGGCTTAATACTGCTTTCTGCTCTAATTGGTAGAAATTCACCCATCTGACTTCATATATGCATGTGGGAATTCACTATCTTCAGCGGCACACCTGTAGTCTAAATGTTTCCATGGATGCATTTCCTCAGACATCACTGTGCCGCTGAAAGTAAAATGTATCAGTGGCAAAGGCAAATAGCTGCCTGTACTGGTATATAGTGTTGGACCTGCCATTTTGACTGTGAGTGGTAAATTGATAATAGCCTGTGATCTCTACTATACAGTACATGGGGCTCTTTTCTCAAGCAAAGAGAAGACTGAGGTGTGACCAGATAGAATTCTTTAAGATTATGAAAGGGCTTGATTGGGTAAGAGTAGAGAAGATGTTTCCATTTCTGGAGTAGACCAAATTGAGGGTCCAATAATAGGAAATAGTCACTAATAAACCTAATAGGGAATTCTGGAGAAACAAAAAGAGAGTGGTAAGAAAGTGGAACTTGCTACTGCATGGAGAGCTGGATTTTGAAAGGGCTGTGGAGGCGGGAGGCCCCGCAATTTCCTGCTGCTGGCCAGTGTCCCTGCATGTTTCCGCCTTGGGGCCATTTTTCAAGGGGCTAGATGGTGGGGGGGTGGGGGGTGGTTACGGCTACCTGCCTGTAAGTAGTGGGTAGACAATTAAGCCACTTACTGAGCCTATTAAGGCCACTGTGCAGACGCCGATGGTCCCACGCTGAAGTCAAATCCTGGCCGATGAATAGAGGCAGCCTCCCAGCAGAAGGCCGGGGCCATCTACCATTTTTAACCCCCTTCCGCCACCCGCCCCCCGCCCCCTTCATGGCTGTGATTGCAAGATGGCCTGGCAGCTGTGGCCACTTGTTTTTTTTTTTAAGTGTTTAAAAATTCTTTAGAGGACACCTCCATCTTGAGGTCTCCTCTCTCACCTACCTACGTTGGCAGCTCCCACCCTTTGATAGTGGGGCTGCCATTGTGTCAATGCTCAAGGGCCTCCTATTGGGCCTTAGCCTCGGAAGTCCACACACCTTCTTTAATGGCACGTGTACCTGGCCATTAATTGACCTGCTCATCAAAAAAATCACATCGGGTATCAGGCACAGACACAACACTGGGTCAGGACACGGAAATGCGCTGATATTAGTGCCCCAACCCCAGAACAAAAATTCAGCCCGGAGTAGTTGAGATGAATAGTGTAGTTGCATTTAACGGGAAGCTGGATAAGCACAAGAGGCAGAAAAGGAAAAGAAAGTGATGCTGATAGATGAAGATAGGTGGATGGAGGCTTGTGTGGAGCATAAACACTGGCATAAACTTGTTGGGCTGAATGGCCTATTTCTGTCCTGTACATAGTATGCAATTCTATGTACAGGGAACAGAAGTGGAAAAGAATTCTTGTACTGTCTCTGAGACAGGAAACATTTGATTTTAACATCTAACAGTAAGTTTGCAGCCAAAACACGAAAGAGAATAATTCCAACAATTACTATCGTGCCAACATGGAAATGACTCAAAACCAATCTTGTAGGGCTGCCCACACAGCAGTTGGAAAGATTGACCCTATTGTTCCAGTGCTTTTGGTAACTGTCCTCGACTGGTGAATTTTTCCAAGCCTGAAGGGTGAGAGAGGGGACAGGGAAAAGAAGCAGCAAATCCCTCAAGGAAGTTTCAGTTATCTGGTGAAATATTTCATGAGTCACTGTCCTGTTAGCAGATACCATAAAGACTTTTGAGCAACAGATTATTGCAAGTCTGAACAGGAGATTTAATTTATGGAGAAGCCCTATAATCATTGGTTAAAGTTTCAGTTGTTTGATCTTAAAATCAACATCCAGAACCTCGAACTTTAATCAACTACTACAATTTAGGAATTATAGGTGTGAATCTCAGGGGGACTACATCGTTCACCCTTCCCCACCTCACCCCCCTCCCCCCATCCTTAAAAAAATCTGCATTATAACTGATCTCCCCCCAAAAAGTTAAATATTTTCCTCATCTCCCCAACTGCCAACAATAGGCAGAGGGATTTTTAAAACATTCGTACTTACATGTGAATTTTTGTCTATCGTTCTACTGCAGGCATTAGTCCATTTATTAATACTGTACCTTAAACAGCCTATTCTAACTGGATCAGCATCTTGAGTTGAAGTACTGCTGATTTGAATTTCCAGTCATACTTAACGTCTAGGTAGTTTAAGCATAGATGACAGTTATGCTACAACAAAACTAAAAAAACCTGTCAACCCTTGCTCTTAAAGTGACAGAGTGTCACTTACACTGCTGATGTTGTGTAAGTAAAGCAATCACCAGCCTCTGATAACATCTATATAAGAAGTAAGGTATGAGCTCAAGTTTCCAAACTACTAAGGGTTCCTAGTCCAATATGACATTACCATGAGCCCAGGAGAGTTTTCAAGAGGGCATATTCTTCTCAGTTTCCCCCATTGACCGGGATAACCTTGAGTTTGACAATCCTAAATTCGTTAGCATGTTTTAACTGAAGAAAATTTCTGGCTCCATTTTCTTTTGGAGATTGAAATCTTGCCAGATTCAAATGCTCTATCTCATGCGCAGCTTTTTTGGGCATTCAGACAGCTAGTCAAATTGACTTGCCAATGCTTGCTAGATTGCCTGCCCAGACAGCCTTGTGTAAATCATGGCTGACAGACACAATCTCAATTGGGATCTAATTCACACACTATTTTCCCAGGTTGCTCAGCACTGGAATTATTTGCTTTCAGCGCTTTATTTAGCAACGTGTCATTTTGATTTTGCTGGAGTTTCATCCAACCCCACAGTCCCATACAAGACCTGTTGTAAGGGTTTCAGAAAATTCCAGGAACGAAGGCAGTTAATAGGAAGAATCTTGATAGACAGTAACAGAAAGACTGCCAAGGGTATTTTGCTAGAGGCAGTGTTGTAATGTCATCTGTTTGATCACTTGTTTATATCATATAATCATTAGGAAAAAATTAGTACATTATTATTGCACAGTTGCCAAGACGTTTAAACACTGTGGCCTAGATTCTTATATAGGTGCGACATACATTGATGATTTTGGTAATAATTTACTTCGTGTTCATCAGGTTATAGAATCATGCAGCACAGAAAACTACTTGGCTCATCATGCCAATGGTGACTGTTTGAAAGAGCTATTCGATTAGTCCCACTGTCCTAGTATTATATCTACCAGTTTCTCCTTACCTACTCTATCAAAACTGCTCAGAATTTTGAGCATCTCTATTAAATCAGCCCATGACCTTCTCTGTTCTAAGCAGAACAAATCCCAATTCTCTAGTCTTTCCACACAACGTAAGTTCTCATCCCTGGTACCATTCTTGCAAATCTCTGCTGCATCCTCTCCAAGTCCTTGACATTCTACTTAGTGTGGTGCCCAGAAGGACACAATAATCCAGCTGAGGCTTCGCCAGTGATTTATAAAGGTTTATCAATAATTTCACTGCTTTTGTAGTCTTTGCCTCCATTTATAAAGCAAACAGACTTAGTAACTTTTTCTCAAAGTCCAAGATTATTATATGTGCACCACCAGGTCTCCCTGTTCCTGCACCCCCTTTAAAATGAAAATATTTAATTTATATCTTCATTCTTTTTACAAAATGCCTCAATTCACACTTCTCTGCATTAAATTTCATCTCCATGTGTTTGCCCATTTCACCAGTGTGTCAAGGTCTTCTTGAGATCTACAACTATCCTCCTCACTATTTACAACATTGCCAAGTTTTGTGTCACCTGCAAACTATGAAATGATACCTCATATATCCAGGTCTAGGTCATTAATATATACAAACAGAGCAGTGGTCCTAATTCTGACTTCTGCAGGACATCACTGTACCCTTCCCGCCAGCTTGATAAACAACCGCTCACCACCACTCTCTGCTAGCCATCCCTCAGCAATTCTGTATCCATGCTACCACTGCCTGGCTTCAATTTTGCAAACAAATCTATTTTGTGGCACTTTATCAAACCGAGCAAAAGCTTTCCTTCATATTACTCACACAAGTGGCTAAAATAGTCACTATGCCCCTGCAAGTTAAAAATTTTTTAATAAAGCTTCATTCATTTTCTGCTATGGTCTGACCCACAATTGTATGTTTGGGCTGAATTTAATAAGCCCACTGCCGGAAAAGGGCAGCGTCCATTCTAGTCATGTGTGCAGCCGCGGCACCGCGATTACATAGCAGGCAGCCATTTAGCATAATGATCACCCCCCCAATCAGGTGGCGGGGGCAGGAGGCAAAATGCCAATTGCGGTATCAGCTGACAGCTTATCAGGTGCTGGCACCATCTTTAAAAGTCTGCCATCCCAGCAATCACTCCTGCCTTGCAATCAATGGAAGCTCTGTGTACTGTGAGGCATTAAAAATCAAAGCACTGTTTCCTACACCGCTATGAAGAGTGGATAGGATGGCAGAGAGTAGACCAAGGGTGGCCCTATACATCAGCGATGCCTCCCTGCAGATTCTCCTCCAGGCTGTAAGGAAAAGGCGGGAGGTTCTCTTCCCCAGCGATGGGAAGAAGAGATGCTCCCACCTGACCAAGCAAGCCTGGGGGTTGGGGGGGGAGAGGGGAGACTGCAGAGGAGGTCAGCAGCTGTGGGGTCACCTGACGCAACTGGGTCCAGAACACAATGACCTCCTGCGTTCAGTCAAGGGGAGTGCTATGTTCCAATGTTCATTTTGACCAGTTCATATGTGACTACAGGGTGTGCAACATGGTACGGGTACCACTGCCAGTGCAATATCAGGGAGGTTAACTTCATCATGGCAGATGCATGGCTGCATCTGGGCCACATGCCACCCTCGTTCATAGCTCACCCCTAGTAAATCCTATGATAGCTTGTGCCATCATGAGATATATCAGATCCCCAGTCGGGGACAAGGGGTCCATGGTAGCAGAACTGACATGGTGAAACTTATGCCAATTTATAATTTCTCCATTCTTCCTCTTGCAAGAGAAGAGGGCTCATAACAGGAGGGAGATGGCCAGGACTGGTGGAGGGATCATACCACTTAGGAGCACCTGCAAATGTATTAAGAAAAGCACCTAGCCACACATGGGTATTCACAGGTGTTACAAATGTGTTCTTTGGAATTTAATTAAACGCTCTTTTGTGCCAATCATTCACCATCATTGTCTGAAGCCTGTGTTCCATCATGCCTTGTGAGCTTATGAATTTCACCCGACACCTTAGTACAGTGCCAATGTGACCACACCCTCATTATCATGTCAATGTGACTGCAGATCTCATGAACATATGCTCTCCCATGGGCACTAGCGCGCATTGCAACTGGTCAGCATTCAGGGGACACAGATGGAAAGGAGGCAGCAGACTACATGCATGAAGGTGAGTCTCTATTCAATTTTCAGTGAGCGGACATCAGGGTGACTGAAAGCGAGTCATTATGAGGTTGTCTCTCGTTTCCTTTGCACAGTGCTCAACATGCCTGGCCTCCATCGGTGTGTTATCATCATCCATTGCTGCTTGCCGCTGCGTTCTCCTCATTGGAGGATGATTGTCACTCAGGCATATCTTACTCATGTAATGCCACCTGCCCACTCCCCACCGTGCTAGATTGTGCAGACAGCAGACCACCACTATGCCCAAGACACTTGCTGGGGCACACTGCAGAACTCTGCCAGATTGATCGAGGTAGTGGAACCTCATCTTCAGCAGCCCAATGGCCTGCTCTTTGGTCGCTCGGGTGGTGCCATGGCAAGTGATGTACCTCTCCTCTGCTGCATTGTGAGCATTCCTCACATGTTTCAGAAGCCATGTCTGCAATGGGTAGCCCTTGTCCCCGAAAATCCATCCCTGAAGGCGAGCAGGGTTATTGAAAATCTGAGGTACCTGGACTGTCGAAGTATGTGGGTGTTGTGGCTGGTCCCCAGGAAGCGGGCACACATCTGCAGGAAACACTTTCGGTGGTTGCAGACAAATTGAATGTTGATTGAATGGAAGCCCATCCTTTTTGATGAAGGTAGTTGGCTGGTCCATGGGAGCCTTGATGGCCATATGCGTGCAATCTATTACACCTTACACCTGTAAGAATCCAGCTACAGCCCTGAAGCTGATGGCCCTCTCGACCTGACTGTCAGGGTCAGTCCAGTAGTGCACAGTCGCCAGCCCTCTGGAACAGGGCATTGGCCACCTCCCCTCCTTGATGCAGTGGTGGTCTGCAGCCTGGGAGACCCCACACAGTTTCCCGGTGGATCCCTGGAAAGATCCAGATGCATAGAAGTTTAGTGCCACGGTAATTTTTAGGGCCACTGAACCCCAAATCCCAGAAGTTGCAAATCGTCCAGCAGAAAGCTGAATAAGTTGGTGACAGCCTCCCTGGAGAGCCGTAGTCTTCGATGACAGTGTCGTTCAGAAATGTGAAGGTAGGTGATCCGAGTCCTCTAGACTCGTTGGCATATGTGGACCCTACTTGGCCTGGCCAGCTACTGGTACTCTCGTCGTGGAGCTTCAGAGTCAGGCACAGCGGTCTCTTGGGCATGCCTCTATTGGAGGTGCCTCAACATGCCAAGGGGATCCAAAAACACAGGGTGTGTGAGATCCATGGCGGTATCCTGGGGCCTCCGGATCACTTCAGATGCAGAGATGACCCTGCCTTAGCAACTATGTTTATCACTATTTGCTCGGTGATGTGCTTAAACTTACAGTTCCGATGAAGGGTCACTGACCCGAAACGTTAACTCTGCTTCTCTTTCCACAGATGCTGCCAGACCTGCTGAGTGGTTCCAGCATTTCTTGTTTTTATTTCAGATTTCCAGCATCCGCAGTATTTTGCTTTTATTGCTTAAACTTACTGTTGGGCCGCCATCTTTTCCAGCAGTGTGAGCCACCACACACAGTAACACAGCATTTATGATACCCTATGATGCCCACCCACACCAACCTAAACCCTTGAAGAGCCCCCAATATGCACAATCTCTTGCAGAGCCCACCATAGACACAACCCCCTTGCAGAGCCCCCCGGTACACACAATTCCCTTGCAGAGCCCCTCCGGTACACACAATTCCCTTGCAGAGCCCCCCGGTACATACAATTCCCTTGCAGAGCACCCCCCTCCCCCCCCGGTACACACAATTCCCTTGCAGAGCCGACATCAGCAAAGTGACAGTGGCCTCAGAAGCCCCCACTTCCCCAATGCTGCAATGGTCAGGATACCTCTCCGTACAGCTTTTAACAGTCGCAAAGCTGAAGACACGCGAGTGCCGCATGCCTTCACAAAATCACGGTCAAGTCATTAAATCAGAGATAATTACAATTAAATTAATGTTAAACAGTGTTATGGTCAAGTGAGGAGGGGGTCGAAGGGCTTCCCTCTTTTCCCTCGCCTTGTTTAACTACAACAGGTTTAATTCTTTCTTAAAGTGGATGTACTGGACAATTCAGAAGGTGTTTAATTATTTACTTTCTATGATCATAAGAACCATCAATCCGACAGGTTTTCTTGAGTTTTACAGAGTATGATGGAAATCACACCTGACAAATGGAAACATAATAATTTTGTCATATGGGACACTACTGCAACCTTTTTTTACTGGACTGTGCACATAACTTGTTTAAAAAAAAAAGAGCTGAACAGCTGAAAACATGGTTGCACATTTGCATTCTGAGAGACAGTTGAATAGACAAACAAGATTGGTTTGGGCAATAGTGATGGCCAACATCCTTTGTCTGCATAAGAGCCAGAGCGCCACCACCCACCAAGTGTGTCTGGAAAGCTTTGAAATCAACAACCCTCCCAAAAGCTGCTGTTTCACACAAAGAAAGGGTCACATGACCTACCTGCTGGCCAGACTGGGGCTTTTTTTGAATTGTGCCACACAGAAAGGACAAACTTCAATTTGAAGACCATAGAGAAGGTCTCTCTCTCTCTCTTTCTATCTCTGATCTCTCTCCAGCAAAGTCCCATGGTGGCAGTTTCTATGCTACAGAAAAAGCATATCTTCATCCTTCTGGTACCAGAGAAAAAGTCTGAGATTGTCCACCAGGCCGCAGCAAGAACTCCAAGACACCAACTTCAATCAAGGACAAGGAGACCTTTGACAAGGTCCCTCATGGAAGACTGGTACAAAAGGTGAAGTCACACGGGATCAGAGGTGAGCTGGCAAGATGGATATAGAACTGGCTCGGTCATAGAAGACAGAGGGTAGCAGCGGAAGGGTGCTTTTCTGAATGGAGGGCTGTGACTAGTGGTGTTCCGCAGGGATCAGTGCTGAGACCTTTGCTGTTTGTAGTATATATAAATGATTTGGAGGAAAATGTAGCTGGTCTAATTAGTATGTTTGCGGACGACACAAAGGTTGGCGGAGTTGCGGATAGTGATGAGGATTGTCAGACGATACAGCAGGATATAGATCGTTTGGAGATTGGGCGGAGAAATGGCAGATGGAGTTTAATCCAGACAAATGTGAGGTAATGCATTTTGGAAAATCTAATACAGGTGGGAAGTATACAGTAAATGGCAGAACCCTTAGGAGTATTGACAGGCAGAGAGACCTGGGCGTACAGGTCCACAGGTCACTGAAAGTGGCAACGCAGGTGGATAAGGTAGTGAAGAAGGCATACGGCATGCTTGCCTTCATCGGTCGGGGCATCGAGTATAAAAATTGGCAAGTCATGCTGCAGCTGTACAGAACTTTAGTTAGACCACACTTAGAATATTGCGTGAAATTCTGTTTGTCACACTACCAGAAGGACGTGGAGGCTTTGGAGAGGGTACAGAAGAGGTTTACCAGGATGTTGCCTAGTCTGGAGGGCATTAGCTATGAGGAGAGGTTGGATAAAGTCGGATTGTTTTCACTGGAACGACGGAGGTGGAGGGGCGACATGATAAAGGTTTACAAAGTTATGTGCGGCATGGACAGAGTGGATAGTCAGAAGCTTTTTCCCAGGGTGGTAGAGTCAGTTACTAGGGGACATAGGTTTAAGGTGTGAGGGGCAAAGTTTAGAGGGGATGTGCGAGGAAAGTTCTTTGCACAGAGGGTGGTGAGTGCTTGGAACTTGCTGCCGGGGGAGGTGGTGGAAGCAGGTACGATAGCGGCGTTTAAGAGGCATCTTGACAAATACATGAATAGGATGGGAATAGAGGGATACGGTCCCCGGAAGTGCAGAAGGTTTTAGTTTAGACAGGCATCAAGATCGGCGCAGGCTTGGAGAGCCGAATGGCCTGTTCCTTTGCTGTACTGTTCTTTGTTCTTTGTTCTTTGAGATTACATCAAAGACAAAAGATAGTACCTGTATTCCATTTATTACAAACTCTACTTCAACTGCCTCCCGCCCCCAATTCTTTCTTCCCCTCTGTATCTATTTGTGTGTGTGTGCCTCTCGTTTGCATACTAGCGTAGTTGTGTCATGTATTTTAGTAGTTTTAACTGAGTTAGAGTGGTAAGGCTAATAAACGTATAGCTTTCTTGTTTAAACCTAAGAAAGCCTGTCTGATTGGTTCATTTGCAATTACACTTAGAGAGCAGTGAGCAAAGGACTCACTGAGAGGGTAAGCTAAAATCACTGTGTTTTAAAAGATAAAACCTGTTATGGCCAAACCAGGAAAGGGGCAAGAGGGGAGCCTGAGACCCACTTCCTTACCTGGTCATAACAAGAGAAAGAGGCTAACTTTATTGTACCTAAACCGAACTAATGAAAGTAATAAACTACACACCAACTTTCTCACACACACACACACACAAATCGGTTACAGAGTAGGGAAAGGTAGAATGGTTGAGTTAGAATCCATAGGAAAAAAGGGGTATACAGTCTGTGGCATTTGGTGGTTCAGCTGGCTTCTAGCTGAATTCAGTGGTCCTGAGGCTTTTAGTTTGAAGAGGTAGATGACTGGATCGGTGGGTCACTTGGAAACAGTGATACGGATGATTTCCTCCAATGGAGTTTCTGATTGTAGCCGGAGTATGCAAAGGTGGTCAGTCAGCAGGCAGGATTTGAAGCTTTCAAGCTGGAATGCAGAGACAGAGAGAGATCTCCCATTGGGTCTGCATGTGTCACAGTCCAGACGCTTCTCATTTTTGGCTGCAGAGAAACACAATCCTAAAACCACAGATAGGGACGGGCTTGTCACATGACAGTCACTTGGTGATTCAAACATAGTATTTAGCAGTATTTCCTCTTGCTAAAAGAAAAGGAACAAGTAGTTACCTTAAACATCCTGGGTCTTGGTTCTTGCTGGGGAGTGATTATGGAACAAATATTCATATAATCATATCTCCTCCCTCCTCACAGGCCTTGCAATGTAGAACAGTGTTGCAAATTAAATGGCCAACCTAAGCAGCCAACAAAGTCACCTTTCATCTGATCTCTCTTAAATTTCTTCAAAAAATATAAATTCAGATCTCTAGTCAGTGGATTAAATAAAGTTATTATTCAACAAAGCAAGTTGGCGTAACAACAGCATTTCGGCAATTTAAATTAGGTTTTGTCGCATCGGGGCATCATGGTACTTCCCTGTATTGACAAAATCGGGAACCTATGGAACGATGTCAGATTTCAGGGTGGACGGCTCCGCTGAGATTCTCCATCCTCCCATACCACCGGACCCGTCTTCAACAGCCGCACAAAATTCAGCCTTTATGTGCTACTTGCAGATTTGTACAGCTCAGGAGGAATACATACAGCCCATTGAGTCTGCATCAGCTCTTTCAAAGAGCAATCCGGATAGTCTCACTCCTCTATATTTCTGCATTTTTTTCTTCTTCAAATAGTTATCTAAATCCCTTTTGAGAGCTACTATTGAATCTGTATCCACCTCCCAATCATGCAGTGCAATCCCAATCTTAACCACATTGCTTAAAAATGTTTTTCCTGATGTTGTCTCTGGTTCTTTTGCCAATCACCTTAACTCTGTTCTCTCTGATTATCAACCATTCAGCCTTTGGAAACAGTTTCTCCTTATTTACTATATCTAAACCCTTCATGACTTTCAACACCTCGATCAAATCTCCTATTAGCCTTCTCTGCTCTAAGGTGAACAAGAACTGCTTCTCCAGTCTATCCGTGTAACTGTAATCCCTCCTCCCCGAAACCATTCTAGTAAATTTCTTCTGTACCCTCTCCAAAGATATCATGTCCTTCTGAAACTATGGTATCAAAATTATTCAGAAAAACTGAAAATAGCAACTCTTCATTCCAAGGCTTCTTATCTTGCCCTTTCAACTGTCAATATTCTTGTTTTCCTCTGTTGTGCTGACAGTAAAAAGATTTTTTTTTAAGTTTAGCTCACAGCTGTAATGGAGAATACCAGCTGCAGTAGCAGTGTGGACCTTCAGGGTATAACAGCTGCAATGCATTCCATCATGGGGTGGTGGGACATGGGTTAAGACTCACAATCCAACATCCCAGTGTGAAGAAGCAGAGGATCCTCTGCAAGAAGCAAGGAGAAAAGGATGGGAACGTCATCTTTGCACTGTTTCTGTGTATCTTCTGGCAGCTTGTTCAGAGCAGTTGAGCAATAGGTGACAGTCTGACTTCATGGTTACCATTGATGTGTGGCACAGTTTGAGAAGGGAAGTGGATAACCACACAACTACACACATGTACAAACTTACACACACATATGCACATATCTACACATGCATACATGCCCACACACACACAAATATATAGTCACATACATATACACCCATAAATACATACAGCTACACATGAGCATGCACATATATATCACACAAATGTATATTCAAACACACAGCTACACACACATACGCAAACATGTTCCAATAATGCAGATGTTTAACTTCAAGGGTGCATCTGCACCAGCCAATAAGTTTTACAATTACATCAGTATATAGATATGACTATTTGAATATTTGTTCCATAATTAGACTGACTGAGCTAAAATGCAGACTGTTTTTCCATTATCTGTATTAGGCCCTAATCCTGAAAATAATGAACATCCACTTCAGACCTGCATATTTAACAGAATCCTCAGAATAGTTGGGTAAAGGTAATGTAGTTCAAATATAAATTTAAATTTTGATGAGTGAAACATCCCCACCTCATGATATATTTATTTATACAAATATGGTTAGGTATTTTTATAATTGAAATCTAGTCTAAATTGTCTTCTTTGTGATAGATTCAGATAATCCAATGTTGACATTTCTCTTTTGCTGAGCAAGTTTATTATCACAGTAGATTAGACTATTACAGCTCACATGTGGTACTGTAGCACTGTCGAGCATTGTGCTAGCTCTGACTGTTTTATGACTCTGTGCCATCTGTATCAAATACCAGTAGCTATTTGTTGTTGTTTTTAGGGTCAACTGCTGAAAACCTAGACTGGACAAATGGATTACCATTTTTAACCACTGACTGAGGCAGTGATAGATGAAATGGCAAGGAAGACAGCAGCTATTACTCTTGTAATTGATTAAAGTACAGTATTCATACCGAATGCTCCATTTTTTGGCATGGTTTCATTCAATGAGTTTCTCGAAAATATAAAATTCTTTTACTCGCCTTTCTTAACGTTTGGCATCTTCTCGTCTGTTTCCATTTTGTTTAACCTCCCTTTTCCAACCCTTTTCTCTTGGAGGTGCTGGAAAGTGCTGGGGTCTAGTTCCATGGGTCTCTGCTCCCCTTAAATAGCTCACCCAAATGGGCATTCTTCATGAAACAAAAACAAAAAATGCTGGGAACACTCAGCAGGTCTGGCAACATCTGTGGAGGGAGAAACAAAGTTAATGTTTCAGGTTGTTGGCCTTTCATCAGACCTGGCTAAAGTAAGTTGAAGCAAGTACAGAGGCAGGGAAGTGGGGGTTGGTGGGGGGAAACAAGAGGAAACAACAAAAGGGAAGACCTGTGATAGGGTGGAAGGCAGGAGTGATTAAATGACATAAAGGGATGATGGTGTAAGGCAAAAAAGAGATGGTAATGGGACAAGTAAAGAACAGAAATTGGGTCTACAGGAGCTGTAAATGGCAATAGCAAAACCATTACCAAAAATAGAGATCAGTGGTTATGATTTGAAATAGTTGCACTCAATGTTGAGTTTGTGTGTAAGTGTAAACAAGGATCAGCAGGTTAGTCTATCAGGTTGTGTTGGGGTGGGGGGTGTGGTGCTGCAGAAGCAGGGGCAACACTGCTGAGCCCATTCTTGTACTCACACACTAGCACACATCTACCCCTTTCCACTATGGATCACTGAATAGCGATCGGAAGTGGAAATTCTGCCTGTTTTTTTCCCCTACCTGGCCTAGAATCATTGAGGTCAACTTTAGCATCCCGTACTTTGGATGACATTAAATAGCTCAGCATAAATAAGAAGAATACGCAGATGATCTTTCTGTTCAGTACAGTTCAGTGCCACACCCGGCAGTGAATTTACCCACCAGGCCAAAGAGGCATCGAGCATGATAGACTTTTGTTATTGTTAACACCTGGGCATAAAGCATCACCCGGATACAGCCCAGAGAGGAATATCAGGTACGATGATCACAAATCCACAATGGAGTCTGCTCACATTTTCTTTCTGTGTTGCTGATGATTTATCAGCTTTAGAGACAAAAATTTACTCTGGAGTTTTCTCTGAATCTTTTTTTTTTGGCTAAGTTTAGGTAAAAACCCAATGGTGACTGACCTTTTGCTCAGCATGAGGCTGAGCACACTGAAGAAGTACTGCTACGAATGCAGTGTGTCTCAAGGGATTTTCCTGGCAGCTGGTGCTCATGTCACCGAGCAAACATGTGGGCAAACCATATGAATTTAACTCTTTGAAGAAATTAACTCTATCAAAAAAAAAGGAAATGCTCTGCCTTAGCACAGCACTGAGTCATACAGACTAGGAAGGTCCTGTTTTCAATCCTCTGTGTTTAGTTGGCTAAGCCATCCTTACAGGTATTATATTTTCCATCAGTACCCTGGGCTAAAGAGGGGGAAAATTACCAAAATTTTATCATGCAGTAGTTAATTTAACACATATGATAGGGCAGCAGACATTGATAATACTACATTAAATCAGGTTTCCTGTCTTCCCTGCAAGATTGATCCTTATGTGACATGGTGGCAATTCCTTCTTGTACTTATAGTAATTGGCACCTTTAATTAGACAAATAAATCTTTGTCAACTAACACCTGAAGCATTTGAACTGACAAGTGACCCTTGGCACCCTGGCCCCAGCAGCAGTGTTCTGCACCCTAAGGCTTTGCCACCTTGCAGTGTGCTTGACGACTTTTATCTGAGTGAACGCACTCTTCCATTATCTCTCTTCCTATCTTTGACCTTTTCAGCTCAGAGTAATTCTTCATTAAGGCCTTTGTCCTTGGCTATGTTATTTTATCTTTATCAATCTCCTTCACCCATCCATTAAAATTTTTTATTTTTACCCTCCTTTTCTAACAAGCAAATTCACAGACTCTGCTCACCTACAGATGCCCCTATACCCGAGTTAAATTATATCATGCAATATATGAGGCCGTTATTTAAATTCTGAACAGTAAGGTGGTTGAATTTGCAACATTTCACTGTATAATTGCAGTTTCATTTTTTTTTACAATAGCTACTTGGGCCCTGACTCTAGATTCAGGCTGCATTTACACTATAACTGCAATACAAGTACAAGGTTAATCTACTTCCCACCAACGTCATAGTTATAGTGCAGATGCACTCTTCAAATAAATCAGGATGTCTTTTTTCTCCCCCAGTATTTTATGGTTTCAAAATTAACCTGGTCACAAATATCCCAGCAATCAACTGCAAAACAGTGAGTTGCTCTTGTGGAGAGCCAGCACAGACACGACAGGCTGAATAGGCTCCTGTGTGCTGTAACCATTTTATGATTCTAAATGGCTTCTTCCTCAGATTTGGAACTCCTTCCTAATGTGGCAGGATTTTCAGCCATCAAAAAGACATACCCTTGGTACGTCTTGAGGGTCACGACAATATTGTACGTGGACGCCCCACCTTTCAACAGAGGTTGAGACCGGAGTGCAGGTACACAGTCTAGCAGCTGCCTACCTTAGCAGCCTCCCAGTGTCAGTGGAAGTTTAAAACAATTTTCAAAAATGTTTAACTCATTTGGCTGGGCTTGTGTCTCTGATTGATTAAACAGCCTCCATTCCACCCTGTTCATTACCAGAGTAAAGCTGTACTATCATGGTTCCCTGGTATCCAACGTCGCTATAGTGCAAATGAGAGGAAGCATGCCACCAGGCTCTACCTCTGGGAAATCAGGCTCATGGAAAAAATGGGGGGGAAATGTGTCCCCGAGACTCTTCTTGCTCCCGTCCGTCCTGGTTATGCTGAAGAATTGACACCAAAATATTGGAATAAGCCTTGCAAGTCTCCTAATCCATCCAAGAAAATTCCATTATACCCGCACCAAGTGCTGACTCCTAAATGTTGCCAGGAAACCTTCCAACTGCACTGCGTGAAGTCAATACAATCAGGAAATTTGCCTGGAACATTGGAAGCTGAATGCTAGCAAAGTAATCCAGGGGACCCCCAGGAGATTTGTAATGTATACAATATATCAGCAGTCATTAATTCTCTGGTGTGAAACTCATCACACAGCAATGACACTGAATGTACGAATAGCCACCATCAGCATAACTCAGTAAAACCAATCTATCAGATTAACAGTATATTCGTTATTAAAAATAATAGTCTGCAGTAATTCCAAGGCAGTAATTTAATCTAGGCTTCAGATGGCAGTTAAGAACTGCTAAAGCTTTATTTTTGTGGCTTATAGCATCATTTATCCCTTCACATTTTTTATAGTCAGTATGAGTGATGCTTCATGGAAGGATAATTAATACAAGCAAAGAATATAAATAACCACAAATGGAATAAATGTTATTCTACATGGCATAATTTCTTCAGCTATGCTTCTAATCAGCGGACGTGTTATATGTGCTTGAGATGTGACTCCACCCAATCTATAAATTATACATTGCAGTTGGGGAAATAGGTGGTGTATTGGACTTGCCTGCTAACCTTTCATCTCTGGAACCTGGATTCGAATCTGATCTGTACCGATGGGCTGAAACTCTCCTTGCTCAGCCAACAGTGGCGCAGTGGTTAGCACCGCAGCCTCACGGCTCCAGCGACCTGGGTTCAATTCTGGGTACTGCCTGTGTGGAGTTTGCAAGTTCTCCCTGTGTCTGCGTGGGTTTCCTCCGGGTGCTCCGGTTTCCTCCCACATGCCAAAGACTTGCAGGTTGATCGGTAAATTGGCCATTATAAATTGCCCCTAGTATAGGTAGGT
Source organism: Heterodontus francisci (assembly GCF_036365525.1). Lineage (NCBI taxonomy): Eukaryota > Metazoa > Chordata > Chondrichthyes > Heterodontiformes > Heterodontidae > Heterodontus > Heterodontus francisci. The sequence goes on along the minus strand of NC_090387.1, from coordinate 21,023,865 downwards.
GGTAGGGAAATATAGGGACAGGTGGGGTTGTGGTAGGATTAGTATAAATGGGTGGTTGATGGTCGGCACAGACTCGGTGGGCCGAAGGGCCTGTTTCAGTGCTGTATCTCTATATAAACTATATATAAACTCTCATAGTTTTAAGCAAAACCTCTAAATTCAGCCCAGTTTCTAGGGACACATGATCTTAGAGCACAAAACTCTAATTCTACACTAAAATGGTCATCTTAGTCACAGGAAAGGATGAATAACCGTGGAAAGTACATGCCTGATTTCCTATCATCCACTCCTTGCTGGGGACGCCGTGCAGTGGGAAGATATTTTTATAAGATTACTCCTCATGTGTCGAGTGTGAAAATGTTAAAATTCACACTTGTGCAGCAGGAGGTTTTATTCAGAGGTTAGGAGGAATACCTATTTTGGCCCCCTCTTTATCCTCAACCCATAGTCATGGCGTTAGCTTCTATGTGTATGCTGACGATACCCATCTTTCTTGTCTACTCCTCTGCTGTTGTGTTGTCACACTCAGATTAGCCACAATTTACTCCAGCTGAACATTGGCAGAACTGAAGCCATCATCTCTCGCCCCCACCACAAACTCTGTACCCTTGCTACCAACTCCATCTCCTCCTTAATCACTGCCTCAGGCTAAATCAGACAGTTCACAATCTTACCATTCTATTCAACCCTGATCTGATCTTCCAACTCCCATTTCGTCTGCATCAAAATGCCGCTTGCTCCCACCTCCATAACACATGTCTCAGCTGCTGAGGCTGCTGAAACCCTCATCCATACCTTTGACACCTTCGGACACAACTGTTCTAATGTTCTCCTGGTCAGGCTCCTATCATTCACCCTTCATGAACATTGAGCCAGAATTTATTGCCAAAATAATGGTGAGTTTAATGGTGCTGACCATTATTGTGTATATTGTTCAGTAAATTGTGGAGAGGAAGAGATACCCCATGAATTGTGAATCTCCACAAGTTGCAGGACGAATTGTGCCACTCTGCCGTTAGCTTCACACAAGAACTTGCCAAATATCACATTAATTGGCCATTAAACTGGCTATAGGAAGTTAAGTCCAACAATTGATGACATAAGTATCCTTTTACAGACCTGATAATTGTTAATGACTGCCAATCAACCCCTCTGGCCCAGAAAATGAACAATTTAAACTGTCTTCAGGTAGTGAATTGTTGTTGGAAATAATTAAAAAGGTCAAAATTTATATCTTTAATTTTTTTTTACTTTTCCTGACTCATCTTTCTTAATCCAATCTTTCTTCCCCTCTCCTTAATTCTCTCTGTACCTGCCTTGACTCTTATTCACCCACTCTAATTCAGTCACCACCTCAGTCATTCCTCTGTTTACTTCTCAATTCTTAAATCTCATTGATTAAGGAAATAAACTGTTGGCCCCACCATTTACTAAGGTCCCAGATGCCCTGTTGCCCTCACCATGCTGTTATTATCTCACACTTATAGCAAGTTGTGGCATAAAACATTTTTGAGTTGAAGGTTGTAGGAAAATGTCTAACAGTGTATGTCATGATATGTCCCCCTCCATTAAATTCTGCTTCATCGCTCATCCAAAGCTCTGTTGCCCATATCCTATCTTTTCCAAAACATGCCCCCGTCCTTGCTGAGATAGATTGCCTCCCAATCCCCCAACATTTCAGACATAAAACTCTAATCATTGTGTTTAAATCCCTTCATGGCCTCATTCCTTCTTACCTCTGTAAATTCATCCACCCTGACTACTAACCCCCTTCTCAGCTCTCCATCCTTCTAACCTTTGTCTCTTGTGAATATCCTTTCCCATTGATCCATCATTAGTGGTGTGACTTCAGCTGTTTAGGCCCCACACTCTGGAAACCCCTCCATAAACTCCTTTGCTTTCCACACTCTCTCCTTCTATATCCTCCTTGCTGGTCAAGATCTTGGTCAGGCTCAATGGACCAGCTGGCTGTTTCCCATCCATAATTTTCATATGTTCACCCTTCCTAATATCTCCTTCTTTGGCTCAGCACCCACTTTTTTTGCTTACACATCTGTGAAGCACATTGGGACTTTTTTCTTGCTGAGTGTCACTGACAAGGCCAGCATTTGTTGACCATCCCTAATTGCTCGAGAAGGTGGTGCTGAGCTGCCTTCTTTGAACCGCTGCAGTCCATGTGGTATAGGTACACCAAAAGTGCTGTTAGGGAGGGAGTTCCAGGTTTTTGACCCAGTGACAGTGAAGGAACAGTGATATAGATACAAATCAGGATAGTGTGTGGCTTAGAGGGAAACTTACAGTTGGTGGTGTTCCCATGCATCTGCTGCCCTTGTTCTTCTAGGTGGTAGAGGTCATGGGTTTGGAAGGTGCTGTTGAAGTGTTGTTGGCACAGAGTGAAGGATGCGTTACTCTACATTTAACTAACATAGGACCTTGACATCAATGGAAAAGAATAGGGCATAGTGCAAAACTGGCTATCGATTCACTATTGCTAGTTTTGTGCTATCATTGAAGAACAGTTACACCCCTAGGTGACCAGACTGGAAGCATGTTCGGCTCCCTGGTGCTGACATTTCTCCCCTTAAGGATTGCAAAATAATCTTTCAAAAGTATGACTTTAATTCGACATTTCAATAGCTCTCGTAAAAGCCAGCACAGGTACAGTGGATGGAATGACCTCCTTCTTGCCATTGCACTTACATAAGTAGCACAGCCACTCTAGCAGCTAAAATTTCCATTTTGTATTCCTGGGCTGTTTAAATGTAATGTTTTACCTTTAACTTAACCAAAATAAATACAGTTCAGTTATAACAAGCAAGTACTGCAATACATAACATATGAAATACATATAGATGATGGTGAGAAAACAATAAGATCCCACAAAAGCAAATATGATAAATTACCAGTTAACCTGTTCAGTGATGCTGGTTAAGAGAAGAATGTTGGCCAGGGCACCACGAGAACTCCTTGTTCTTCTTCGAATAATGCTATGGGATCTTTTACATCTAGTTGAACAAGCAAGATGGTCCTTGGTTAGCAGGAAGTGACTTCAATACACACCAAATTCTCTTTTGCTGTTTAATACTCAGCTAAAATTGGCAAAAAAAAGTGTCTGTCCACAGGGAAGTCTGTGTGAAAACAAAGAGTAGGATTCAAACTTTTTGGTTGAGAATGCAACATTCTATTTTATCAACCAACAGCATATTCCAGTTATGTTACATTTAACTTCAGTGGAACTTCATTGACCACCCTCATTGATGCTTCATGAGTTATGAACAATAAGTGCAATTAAGAAGGCTAATGGTATGTTAGCCTTTATCGCAAGAGGATTTTAGTACAGGAGTTGTGAAGTTTTGCTTCAATTGTATAAAACCTTCGTTAGACCGCACTTGGAGTACTGTGTGCAGTTTTAGTCCCCTTTTCTTAGGAAGGATATTATTGCCATCGAGGGAGTGCAACGAAGGTTCACCAGACTTGTTCCCGGGATGGTGGGACTGTCCTATGAAGAGACTTTGGGGAAACTGGGCCTGTATTCTCTAGAGTTTTGAAGAATGAGAGGTGATCTCATTGAAACCTACAAAATACTTAAAGGGATAGACAGGGTAGATGCAGGTAAGATGTTTCCCTTGGTTGGGGAGTATAGAACCAGGGGACACAATTTCAAAATAAGGGAGAAGCCACTTAGGACAGAGATGAGAAGAAATTTCTTTACTCAGTAGGTTGTGAATCTTTGGAATTCTCTACCTCAGAGGGCTGTGGACGCTCAGTCATTGAGTATGTTTAAAGCAGAGATTGACAGATGTCTAAATACAAATGACATAAGGGGATATGAGGATTGTGTGGGAAAAAAGCATTTAAGCATCAGCCATGATCGTATTGAATGGCAGAGCAGACTCGATGGACTGAATGGCCTACTCCTGCTCCTATGTTCCTATATTTTATGTGCAATTGGAGTGTCTGTCTAGCACTCTCCTCCCTTGGCGATTGAGCGCTCTACTGATATGAAATACTCCAATGAAGTCCCTGGCCTGGAGCTATTGAAACTTAGCCATTGCAGGGAATTGAGACCAAATGACAAATAGAAATGGAATTCAAAATTGGATCCTCAGAATGGAAGTTTACTGCTTTATTGCTAGAACTGCTGGGTCATCAGTAGATTTATTTCATGCCTAACCAAGAGATCGGTGTCAAAAACTGGCAAATGCATTGGATACAGGCTCATTTCCAGAATGTGAAAGGCTTCGATCATGGGACTTTATCATTTCATACTAATCGTCATCTGAATACTTTCTGTTAGAAAGAAAAGCAGCAGACAGTAACAATTCATTCATTACTATATTTACTATATATACTAATGAATATATTATTCAATAGGGTACAACACAGCTTTGCTGCTAGGCAACCCTCAGATTGATAAGTGTGAAAACTGAGGACTTGAGATATTAGTATTTAGTCATCATGTGGTAAACAATGCATCATGCATTGAAAATATCTACATCACTCACGTGATCAAAGTAACCTTGCAATAATAAAAAGTTATTTCACACTACGAGCTGTAAAGAAACAAAAGAAAGAAAGACTTGCACTCATATAGCACCCCTCATGACCTCAGGACATCCCAAAGTCTTTTAGAACCAATTAAGTACTTTTAAAGTGTAGTCACTGTCGTAATGTAGGAAGCACAGCAGTCAATTTGGGTACAGCAAGCACCCACAGACCACAATGAAATAAACATCCACACCACCTGTTTAGGTGTTGGTTGAGGGACAAATATACACCAAGATATCAGAGATAGCTGCCCTGTTTTTATTCATATTGTGCCATGGGATCTTTTACATCCACCTGAAAGAACAGCAAGTCCTCAGCTTAACATCTCAACTGAAAGGTGGCACTTCTGACAGTGCAGCACTCCCACAGTACTGTGCTAGAATGTCAGTCTAGATTTTGCGCTCAAGTCTCTAGAGTGGGTCTGTAACCCACAACCTTCTGACTCAGAGGCAAGAGTGCTGCCACTGAGCTGCAGCTTGAAAGGTTTGGGCTCTTCCAGCCCATAAATAAAGCATTTATACAACAGATCACAGTGCAATTTAAAGCACTATAATTGGTATCAGTAGGATTTTCATTCCAGGAATTAAATCAAATTCAATGTACAGCACTGGTGGGTATGACCTTATGCTTCCCCTCAGCGGGCTCAGCTTGGAGCTTACACTGTACTTCTGCTGTCATTCCCCAGCAGTAACTGGAAAGTAGGAATCTTCAACATGCCGTCAAAGGACAGATTTGCTGTAAGATGCTCCAACATGACTCTGTGTCTATATCCTATTTGTTCAACAAATTGAGCACCCATGTCTTTTGAACTTCTTGTGCACCGAATTATTGGACTGTAAGGGACAATCTTCATAAGTGTGAAACTACTCACTTCTAATTATCCAAATGATATTGTTTGGTTGTAAGGACTTATCGACAAGTTATTTATTTCCTCAATCATTGATTTTTATACATTTTTCATACTGTCAAACATGAAAGAGGGTATTGATAGGAAATAGAACACATTGTGCACCCAATGTCAGCGCCAATCATTCCTAATTTAGGCACAATACAAGCTATTAATAGAACTTTGCTTCTTCTGCATTGTCCTAGTACAGATAAACATTTTAACTAGTTTATTGACCATATGTTAATATACTTCCTCTTTGTAGTCTAAATAATTTACTCAAATTGTTGCTATGAAGACTTTTGGCAATACCAGTCAAATACTTCTATTAAGATGAGAAAACCAGATCACATTAACTCATATAGACTTGCCATCTCTGTGCATACATACGCCCCACCAAAATTCAATTAATTAGATATTTTTTCCAATATTTTACATATAAGTGCATAGAACTTTACAATGTAGAGACAGGCCATTTGGCCTAACAACTCTAGACCAGTGTTTATGTTCCACATGAGCCTCCTCCCATCATACTTAATCAAACTCTATCAACATATCCTTGAATTCCTTTCTCCCTCATGTGCTTATCTTGCTTCCCCTAAAATGCATCTATGTTGATCACACCATATGGTAGCGAGTTACACATTCTCACCAGTCTGAGTAATTTTCTTCCTTCCTTTCCTGTTGGCTGTGTTTTCTGTTCAGGGCCTACAAACATCAGAAGAGCTACAGTACCTTGCCAAGTGCAAATTCTGGGAGCTGGACAGGACGTGCCACTGGCTTGTTGACTCAGCTAGTACTGACCTCACCCAGTGCCCAGATATGCACGCTTTCCAGCAGGGGTCACTGGATGGGGAACTGGAACATTGGTTGAATTTTCCTTTCACCAGCCTAGAGACATTCAAGACTAATTGTAATGCCACAACTGCTGACCCAGTTGAGATCAGTTAACTCTAACAGAGCTGAGGGGGTTGAATATGGGACCTTCTTAATGTGTTTAGCTGGGTCTCATCAAGATACAAAATACACACTCTAAATCAGATACTCAATTCATTGCTGCTGATAGTGACTTTGATCTCCACTCATCATAACATTCCTACTCAGCAGTAATACATTGAATGGCCTGTGTATATTTCTGCTGGTTCCTTATGATGTGTAATACATACCAGGGTGGAAACTGATTTCTCAAGGATAACATCTATGTAATATCCCTTACCCTACTGCAACAAGAGTACAACATGATTAGTACAGTAAATGTTGCACTGGGAACTTCTAGAACTAATGCTGCTAGTCATTTATTAAAAAAGGTTGGCATTCTAATGAAGAATACATTTGATACAGAAAAAAATTCTTCTAGGGTGCAAATAAATGTTAAAAACACCACAATTTGATTTCATTCAAATATGTGAGGGCCATATTGATTACCTGTCGAAAGACTTAAGTATACTCATTTTCCTTCTCCTATTTAATAAAAATGTGGAAATGATTTATCTGCAAACTCTGTAAAAACAGATTATTCTTTAATCGTGGCAAGATATAAAGGCATAATGTTAACTTGGCAGCTGGCTGATCTTTCATGAAATGTTTCTTTGTTACAATTTTTGAACAGTATATTTTTATAATTTATTATGTTCTACCATATAATATTTTCACTTTGTAAAGTAATGAAATCTTAACTCCATTTTCCATACAGAAAGACCTGCACACTATCGTTACAATGCAAATATTGGAGAATGAAATGCTTCAGTCTTTTAAGAAAGACTTAACTGTATACTTAAAGTGTTGTGAGATTTACTGATAAGGTTCAAAAAAATTAATATAAAAGAGTTTGTTACTTTTACTCCCTATGGGATAATTCCTTCCCCCTAAAGCATTCCTTGACAGAGAGAGATGATGATTGGCTTAAATCCTTCCATTCTGACCCTCTCACCTCTAGCACAGTGAACATATGATAACAAGCTGCAACCAGGTCCCTGTGGGACTGTGCTAAGGTCTGCAGTGGATTAGGCATTCCAGAGGAACCCTCCAGAGAATAAATCAGTGGGTAAACTTAGAAGCAGCTGCACAGCCTCTGCAAATCGGTGGTGTATCCCACCCAGAAACTTTGTACTCAGCTGTACCAGAAACCCTTACCAAACGAACACAAACACAGAGGTTTCAGCAAAGAATTTAGTTCAAAACCAAAAGCCACTGTCTCACAGAATCAGAACTCACATTTTCAGTGTCTGCTGTGTTACATGTCTGCGGTGAGTAATGTGGAGGAAGGGTGGACATGCTGAATTAACCTCTTTAGTCCCATGTAAATTTGAAAAACCTTAATCTGATCACTCTGTGCCTCCAGTTGAAAAACTGCAGAAAATACTAAGAAAAAAATATGTTGAAGAAAACATTAAATTTGATCAATTTGCAACATGAAGCTTTTGTTTTTATAATCTCTGAATGGCAAAAGCTGCACTGGAATAAAAGAGCAATGTATCAGTTTTTGACTTATGATTCACATCTTATTAACTATAATAATACTTTTATTTAAAATCTGAAAGCTTATCGCTAGCTACATCAGCAGAAAATTGCTGCAGAGAAAAACACATGAGATTTCTGGTTGGGGTTCAGTGTCCTGACCAAAATGTCAGTTAATTCTAATCAATGTGTCATTTTAAAAACAAAAGGCACTCACTGATAATACAAAAAGACCATGTTGCTAAGACTTATCCAAGGACTGCATTTACTCATCCTTTGGAACTGCCCAAAGCCATTATTTTTCATCTTTCAGTTCTGCTGATTGCCTGTTGTCAACTTCTGAAAATATTCTGAGCTATTTGACACTCTTTTTGGTACCTTGCAGAGTTATTTTAAGTCTTGCACAGTCTTTAAGATGGTCCTTTGCAATGTGGATGCATCCACAGTTTTGCAAGACATCAATTGCATTCCATTTGAGTAGTATTGCTGTAAATCACAGTGGAAGAATTTGCAGGATGAATTATAGGCCTCTATGTTAAGTGAGGCTATCTCCAAACTCCCCAAGTGGATTGCAATGAGTTTACTTTAATAGGCTCTTAAGGGGTCAATTTTACTTGCTACAATGGGCATAGGTTAAATTTCAAAAATCTGAAACTTGACCGCAACCCACCTCCAACACACCTGTTTTAAAGGAGACAGGATGGGGAGCAGGCGACTAACTTGCTCGAATGGTGGGTCCATTACTTAATTGGATTAACAGGCTGCATACCTCAAATGTAGCAGCCTATTAGATTTAACAGCCACAGGTTGGGTTTCCCAGGGTTCAGGAAACTCAGCAGCCAGAGGAAGAGGAGAAGGGCTAAATCCATCAGGTAACTGCCTTTCCAGCACTGCTTGTGCGCCAGGGAGAGCAGGATTGCTCCCCCACAACCCATCAAGCAAAGCAGCTTCCCTCTCCATAATTGGCCTCTCTCCCCATGATCCACACTTAGATCTCCAACTCACTCTCTGATCTTCCCCCACCTCGACCTGTAGTCTCTCCCTCTCATCTGTCCATTCCCCAGTTGTAACCTTCTAGTGTAGGCTTTCCCACTCAACGGCCAGTCAACCTCTCAATCTGGGAACTGCCAGCCAGGAAACAGAGGGAAAAAAAATCAAAGGAGGTCCATTGCGGTGATCCCATACTCTGACCACTATAAATAGACCACTTTAATTTTGTTTTAAAATCGGATACAGCTCATACATCTGCAGAGTTATGAATATGGCTGATGTGGTTCAACTATATAATGTCACCATGTTACATAAAATTACATCAAAATTACAGCAGAAAAACAGGCCATTTGACCCACCTGGTCCATGCTAGTGTTTATGCTCCACACAAGCCTCTCCCACTCTACTTCATCCAACCCTATCAACATATCCTTCTATTCCTTTCTCCCTTAATTTCTTCAAGCGGATGGCTGCTGAGCGAGTCCTGGGGTTTTTGGAGAGCAAGGGAAAGTGCCGGGCAGATTGGCGCTACCTTCAGTGCCCGGACCGCGGCCGCTCCATACATTGACAACTTCTGGCTTCCCCATAAATGCATCTATATTATTTGCCTCAGCTACACAGTGTGACAGTAAGTTCCACATTCTAATCATTCTCTAGGTAAAGAAGGTTGTACACATTGTCCTACTTAATAAAAAATTTTGCAGCCAACGTGTAATCTTTTACAGGTGTTTCACCAAGAGGGACGATTGTCTGGAAGATTCGGTCACATAATGCATTAGAATAATACTCCAAGCATTTATTCTTGATCATTGAATGTATGACTCCACATTGCAAGTGATCTATATGGCAATCTGCTTCCAGCGTTACATCTATTAATAGAGTCATAGAGTCATTATGGCACAGAAGGAGGCCATTTGGCCCATCAAGTCAATGCCAGAATTCATATTCATTCACAATCAAGATGTTGTATCATTTGGTTTCATGGCTGTGTAACATTTAAATAAAGCATAACATTCTATGCCTGCTGTGGTCTCATCATGACAGATTTTAATCTTGGTTGTTTGCAAGAGCAAAAAAAAATGTAATTAACCATCTTGGTGTAATCGAAGGGCATTTTCTGTTAGTCAGTCACTCAGTCATTCAGTCAGTCATTCAGCAGTATTGCTAATAATCAGATAGAAGTCCAGGGTCTGGGCCACTTTGGCCTTCAGTTTGAAGCAGCCAAACTGGAGATGGATGGTTATGTGTGAAAACAAAATGAAATTAAATTGAAAGAATTGCTATGTTTTCCTCTGTGGAGCTTGTTAATATGGTTTGCATGTGTCTAAAATTTATTCATGCAGCAATCTTTGTTAGCAATATTATACTATGCCAAGCCACACCACTGATTTATTCCCAGCAAATTTATAGTGTAGTAAGAAGTAGGCTTTATTTCTTTAACAGTATTTGTTGGCCATATGGCACGGGAGGTTAACACTACAATATGGATATGCCATGTATTGACAAAAAATTACCTCAAAACATTTGTCTGTTAATTTAGGTCAGAACAAAATGCGCAATTCAATTCTTAGCTACTGATCAAACTATAACTAGTTTCAAGAGAAGCAAAACATTCTTAGTAGACTCTCTGGGGTTGATTTTGACATTTGGGTGACTGATCGGTGAAACAGGCTGGATGGGCCATCCATTTTGGCAGTGAAGTGGCCCTCTCGATTTTGACACCTCAACATAATTTAAATTTGACAGGCAAGTTACAGGGTGCCGAACAGGTGTCATGGTGCAACTCATTGGATTGAGACCTCAAGACCAGCCCGGAGCAGCTGCCAGCATGATAAGTTGAATGGGGTGGAGTCACAATCGCATAAGTCCTGCTCCTGCCAAGCACCCAATAATTATTCAATGCTTGTCATTGGTGGACCTCTTTAATTCCATCGCCCATATGCACAGCACATGCTCTGACCAGTTCCACTTAAAAAAGCAATCGGGGTCCTATTTAGGTCGATGTTAGACCCATGTTAAAAGGGACCTATTGTCTGAAACAGACGGATGTTTTGGACCTGGCCATAAGCACCTTTCAAAATGGAGTTGGTTGCAATGTCAGTGTTAACGGGACCGTAAGGCCATTGACACCATCTTAAGACCATTACTGCCAGGTGAATGTAGTGAAATATAACACCTCTGTCCTTAGGTACACCTCACAAATCTTCGAGTTTACATTTTGAATAAGGTAATACAGGGGATGTGTACATAGCTCTTGATGGCTGACACTTCAGTGTAGTACTGTGGGAGTGCTCACTGTCAAAGGTGCTGGCTTTCGAATGAGACATTAAACCAAGGCCCCATCTGCCCTCACAGGGTGTCATAAAAGTTCCCATGGCGCTATTTGAAAGAACTGCTGGGGAGTTCTCCCTGGTGTTCTGGCAATATTTATCTCTAAAACAACATTACTAAAACAGGGACCAGGTCATTATCACACTGTTGTTTGTGGGACTTTGCTATGCACAAATTGGCTGTCCTATTTCCTACATCACAACAGTGACTACATTTCCAAAAGTACTTCTTTGGTTGTAAAGGGCTTTGGGATGTCCTGAGGTCATGAAAGGTGTTAAATAAATGCAATTCTTTCCTTTTTATTTCACTACCCATTCTGGTAATAATCCACAATCCAGTCTGAGAGGTTTAAACTCTGGCTTGTATTGTATTGGCTATCAGAGGGACAGCAGTTGGTTTGCAATAATTTGCCAGGATGTCAGATTGCTAGCCAATAGCTCTTACTGGAAAGTATCTTGGTGTGTGTGTGTGTGTGCACACGCATGCTTTGGGTCAAGCTCAGCTATTATGCCCCCATGGTTGAGGGACTTAAGGCTGCCCAATTTCCTTGCAGGGCGATTTGCAAGTGCAATTGGGGATGGTTGAAACTACTTGGCAGGGGTGTGGGAACCAGGAGGAAATGTTAGAGAGGAATACCAAGGTGCACAGAATACTGGCAGAGAGACAGCACTAGAGTAGGGAATAGTGCATTATTAGGTGGAGTCAGAGTAAGGAAGTAAGTAATAAAGTCTAAATCAGGGTTAATGTGCATGTATGTGAATGCACGGAGTGTTGTTAATAAGATTGGGGAGTTACAGGCGCAGATTGACATGTGGAAATATGATGTTGTGGCTATAACAGAGACCTGGCTCAAAAAAGGGCAAGACTAGGTATTAAATATTCTTAGATACAAGGTGTTCAGGAAAGATAGGAAAGGGAAAAAAGGGGAAGGAGTGCTGCTATTAAGGAGAGTATTGCAGTGCTGGAGAAAAAGAATGTCCCAGAGTGGTCAAGGACAGAATCTATTGGCTCAAGTTAAGGAATAAAAAAATGTGCAGTTACATTGCTCGAAGTTGTCTATCGGCCACCAGCTAGTGGGAAGGATGTAGAGGAACAACTTTGTAAGGAAATTAGAGAGGTGCAAAAGTTATAGGGTAATTATAATCGGGGACTTTAATTATCCAAACATAGACTGGGATAGTAGTAGTGTAGAGGGCAGTGAGGGGCAAGAGTTCCTAGAGTGTGTTCGGGAAAATTTTCTACAGCAGTATGTTTCAAGTCCAAAGAGAAAAGAGGTACTGCTAGACCTGGTTCTTGGGAAAGATGTGGGCCAAGTGGATCAAGTATCAGTAGGACAGCATTTAGCGGAGACTGATCATTGCATCATAAGGTTTAGACTGAACATAGAAAAGAACAAAGAACAATCCAGAGTAAGAATAACTAACTGGGGAAAAGCCAATTTCAATGGACTAAGAACAGATCTGGGACGAAAAACTTGGAGTCAAAGGTTGGCAGGAAAAACGGTAGCTGAACAAAGAAGCGATAGTTCAGGCAGAGTCAAGGTATGTTCCCTCAAAGGGGAAAGGTAGGGTAAACAAATCCAGAGCTCCCTGGATGACAAAAGATAGAGATTAAGCTAAAGAAGAAAAAGTGTGCTTATGACAGATGCCAGGTAGAAAATACTATTGAGAACCAGGCTGAATATAGAAGGTTCACAGGGGAAATGAAAAAGCAAATAAGAGAGGCAAAGAGAGAGCATGAACAGAGACTGACAGCTAACATAAAAGGGAATCCCAAAGTTTTCTACAGACATATGAATAGTAAGAGGATGGTAAAAGGAGAAATGGGACCAATTAGGGTCCAACAAGGGGATTTGCACATGGAGGCAGCGGGCATAGTTGAGGTATTAAAATGAATACTTTGTATCGGTCTTTACCAAGGAAGAAGATGCAACCCAGGCAATGGTGAAAGAGGAGGTAATTCAAACACTAGAAGATTTTAAAATTTATAAGGAGGAGATGTTGGATAGACTGTCTGTACTTAAAGTGGATAAGGCGCCAGGACTGGATGAGAAGTCAGAGTGGAAATTGCAGAAGCATGGGTCATAATTTTTCAGTCTTCCTTAGGTTCAGGGATGGTTCCAGAGGGCTGGAGAATTGTAAACGTTACATCCTTGTTCAAAAAAGGTGTAAAGATAAGTCCAGCAACTACAGGCCAGGTTAACTTTGGTGGTGGGGAAACTTATAGAAAGATTAATTCGGGATAAAATTAATGGTCACATGGACAAATGTGGTTTAATTAAAGAAAGCCAGCATGAATGTCTTAAGGGAAAATGATGTTTTACTAATGATGTTTTTTTGAAGAGGTATCAGAGAGGGTTGACGAGGCAATGCTGTTGATGTGGTGTACGTGGACTTCCAAAAGGCATTTGATACAGTGTCGCACAACAGACTTGTGAGCAAAGTTGTAGCTCATGGAATAAATGGGACAGTAGCAACATGGATATGAAATTGGCTGAGTGACAAAACAAAGAATAGTGGTTAATGGATGTTTCTCGGGCTGGAGGAAGGTTTGTAGTAGAGTTGCTCAGGGGTCAGTATTGGGACCCTTGCTTTTCCTGATATATATTAATGACCTAGCAGACCTTGGTGTACAGTGCACAATTTCAAAGTCTGCAGATGATACAAAACTTGGAAGCATTGTGAACTGTGAAGAAGACAGTGTAGAATTTCAAAAGGATATAGACATGTTGGTGGAATGGGCGGACAGGTGGCAGATGAAGGAGTTCAATGTGGATAAATGTGAAGTGATTCATTTTGATAGGAAGAACATGGAGAAACACTACAAAATAAAGGGTACAATTCTAAAGCAGGTGTAGGAGCAGAGGGACCTGGGTCTATACGTGCATCAATCATTGAAGGTGGCAGGACAGGTTGAGAGAGCAGTTAAAGCATACAATATCCTGGGCTTTATTAATAGGGGCAGAGAGTACAAGAACAAAGAAGTTATGTTGAACTTGTATAAGAAACTAGGTTGGCCTCAGCTGGAATATCGCATCCAGTTCTGGGCGCTGCGCTTTAGGGAGGATGTGAAGGAGTTAGACAGGGTGCAGAAAAGATTCATGAGAATGGTTCCAGAGATTAGGAACTTCAGTTATGAAGATAAATTGGAGAAGTTAGGACTCTGCTGCTTGGAGAAGAAAAGGCTGAAGGGGAGATTTGATAGAGGTATTCAAAATGATGAGGGGTCTGGACACAGTAGATAGGGAGAAACTGTTCCCACTCATGAAATGATCAAGAATGAGACGGAACAGATTTAAAGTAATTGGTAAAAGAGGCAAAGATGACATGAGAAAAAACTTTTTCATGCAGCGAGTGGTTAAGGTCTGGAATGCGCTGCCTGAGACTGTGGTGGAAGCAGGTTCAATTGAAGCATTCAAAAGGGAATTAGACTGTTATATGAAAAGGAAGAATGTGCAGGGTTACAGTGAGAAGGTGTGGGCGGCACCAAGTGAATTGCTCATTTGGAGAGCCGGTGCAAACACGATGGGCTGAATGGCCTCTTTCTGTGCTATAACAATTCTGTGATTCTGAGATTTCCAATAGCTCTTTAGGAGAGGTGGAAATTGGTGAGTGACTGCAAAAAAGGGAAACGGCCCACACTCCCTCATTGGTAGCCTCCAAATTGAGTCACAACACAAGAGAAAGATAATGGTGTAAGATAATGGCATTTATTCAGCCAGTAACTTCCAGTTCCAAGGAAGCCTGAAGTGACTGCTGAAGCAGGCAACAAGATTGGATTTCAGTGATGAATGAGTTGCAGATAAGATTCCAGCATTTGAGCTGCTTAAGGATTTCCACCGTCTCTTAACAATCAAAATAACAGCCACACTTCCTATCAAACGTTCCAGTTCCATGTGCTTTGCAAAAATTTAGAAGTCCGCAATACAAACACCTCTGGCTAAAACATGGACCAAAGCCCAATGATCATTATCAAGAGGTTATCAGACACATTTGCATCTGTCGTGTAGCTTAAGGAGAAGCTGCAAACTATTTGTGCTTTCATCACTTCACATTAGCTATGGGTGTGTTTCTTTTCCGACTTAGCATGCAGAGTAAATTGAGAGTTGAATATAGTGGGTGTTTGTAATGTAATGTAATTGTTTAGACGTACTTAAGTCCTCATATGGGTAACTTGATAATGCAAAGCATCAAAATAATTGCTCCCCTGAGCATTTAACAGTCTGACAGTGGTTGCATACAAGAAATAGCTCCCTGTTCATGAGAACAATATTATCATAGATTTTTTTTCTGGATTCACTTAAGAAGTGTGGGATTTAACCTGGCTTGCGGGCGGAAATTCAGAGGTAGTGCAAAAATAGTTAATCCCTCTTACCACAAGATTTAAAGTGCAGCATTGCTTATAGATCAAGAATGCTCGTTATTTTAGGAGTTTTATGGTAACTCAATACTTACTTCTGAAAGTAATCCTAAATGCACAAGTACATAACTGCGCCTCCCTAATATCATACACAGTTTGACAGCTCAATTTTATGATGCAGCAGGCTGTAGCACTGAGCGTTTTAAAACAAATAGGGCAAAAACAGAGCTAAATTATTAAATATTCTGATATCTCGCCTATACAACAAGATCTATCTGCTTGACAGTGAAATTTGCAACAAGTATTTAATAAAACAAAAAATTAGTTTCTCAGTTTCGAAGTTCCATAAAAAAAGCAAACTAAATGTAATGCACCACCCACTATGAAATTAGCACAGCCCCAGGCTCAGTGCCAAGTTAAAATATCTTAAGCAGCAACGCCCTTTTAAATTGCAAATCAGGGTTAGGGAAAGGGGAGAAAAAAAGCTTCTGATCACAACCCGTGACTCCTGCTGGCAAACTCACTTGTAGGGCTCTCAGGGTAGACCTCAATTGGTCTGTGCGGTTAAACAGCCTGTTGAGATGTAGATATTGTGGCCTCCCTTCAGGCAGAATGTGGCAGTAGTGTTCCAAATGTGCTAGGCAAGGAGCTGGCACCCTGTTCCCTCTGTCTCTATGACCACTGCAATTGTCCTCCAGGAACACATTTTCAACTGCCTCCCCCGATTCAGGCAATAAACCGCTTTAAAATGCAAGCCAGAGTCCTCCAACATACATCGAATCCTGATTGCGATTTTACAACTGGAGCATGCCCAGTATCAGTTGGAGGTCCAGCCAAATAGGAACTTTATTGTTGTGGGGTTGGGAGGAGAAGGAACACTCATCCACAAAATCAGACAGGGCCACTGTGTTTTAAGTCCTACCACCCCCATCCCAAGCTTGCACAAGCCCCCCCACCTTCCCAACCCAAGGACTTACCTTCTTCAGACCCAGAGATTGGTTACTCCACCCGATTTTGGGGCAGCTTGGAGCTGGCAGGATGCCCTGAAGTGCTTGCTTTCCCCTTGACAGGCTTCCAAACTTCAAAACAGACTTGGCTGCTATTGGTGACCTACCCCACTGTTTTGCCTCACACTTCTAAGAAGGACTACACAGTGAGGTGGAAAAGGGTGGCTGGCAACTGTGGAACTGTAACCTCGGCATGAGTCAACGCATTGAAAAGAGATGGGGAAATCGTGAAGGAAATCAAGAAAAAGATTGGAAAGGAGATGGTGATGCTCCAGCACTATGATAAACAATAATCGAAGGAAGCAGCCGAATTGTTTGAAAGAGCTGATCTAGGATTAAAAGGATTACTCCAAAAGGTCAGGAATCTTTTCATGCTCGTCGAGTTCCTGCATCAGTGCTGAAATATCTTTTCTTTGTTATGGTAAGCAACTAGAGCTTTTAAACATACAAGACTATTTCTGAAACATTAAGTAGTAAAAAAGATCAATTAATCCTTAAAAAAAGTAATATCTCTCTCTCCCTCTCTCCAATATTACTTAAGCTATTATTACAGAATGAACACCAGCCTGGCAGAAACTGATTTATGCTGCAAATCAAATTCTCAGGACCAAGAGAGCGTCTTCCGAATATTTAATTGGAGGAAATTTCTGCTCAACCCGTACTAGACGTCAGACAAGCAGTCTGATAATTTAGCGACAGTGGAGGAGTCGAGAGAGGTGGTGGTGAGGGTGTGCCAGTACATGTGAAAACTAATGCTGTGTTTTCAGATGATGTTTCCCAGGGGCAGCAGGTAGATGAGAAATAGGAGGGAGCCAAGGATAGATCCTTGGGGACACCAGAGGTAACAGGGTGCAGGAGGGGGAAGAAAAGCCTTTGCAGCTGATAATCTGGCTATTAGATAGATCGGAATGAACTATAGTAGTAAGTCAGTTTGACTGTACAGTGTTGGCAGGCATCAGATCTTCATCTGATTTCGAATAATTAAATGACACATAAAGCAACAAGATATAGTTCATGTGCTGCTTCGAACCTTTTGCCAAGTCCATCAGGAAGAATACAGGCTTAAGAGGGGTGACAATTCCAGGCAGCGGAAGCACTCAGGTCAAAGCCTCCCTGGACATGGGCAGCATCGCTGTCTTCTGCTTGAATCTGCTGTCACTTCGCACACTGATGAGCATCTGCGACCATTTCAAGCAGGCCTCAGCAGGCAAAGTAAATTGTGGCAAAAGCAAGGCCATGTTCTGTGGGAAGTGGTCCAACTGATCCTTTGTCCCCTTCACTGTCAGGTCAGACTACCTGAAGGTGCTGGGGATATGGTTCGGAGGGGCTGGGGCATGCGCCAAAAACTGGAAGGAGTGTATAGCCATGGTGAAACAGAAACTGGGCATTTGGGAGCAACACTCCCTCTTCATTGCAGATAAGAACCTGGTCATCAGGTGAGAGGCACTCTCGTTGTTGCTGTACATGGCACAGGTCCAGCCCATACTCTGCTCCAGCACCATGGCAGTCACCCGAACCATCTTCAGCTTTATCTGGAGATCGAAAATGGAACCCCCAGATAAAGGGGGAAAATCATTCCCAATGTTGCCCTTATTCTGATGGCCACCTTTGTGTGTGGCTGCAACAAGCTGTGCTTAGACCCCTGGTATACAAACACCAAGTGTCACGACGTGCTGAGATTTTATCTGTGCCTGGTGTTGTGAAAGATGGGTCTGGCCACTTTGTCGTGGAACGCTCCACTCAGTTGGACCGTGCCGTACCACCTATCACTCGTGGAAAAGTTTGTACAGAAAAACACGTTTGACCACAAATCCATCAGGCAGTGGTCTGCACGTAACATCCTCAAGGCCCTACAGGAAAAGGAGATGGTGGATTCTGTCGGATGGTTCCCGACAAGACTATCAAACACATCTGGCAGAATGCCTCATCTCCAGAACTTTCAAACAAGAACCAAGACATAGCTTGGTTGGTGGTGAGAAGGGCCCTTCGCATCAGATCCTTCTTGCATGCCCAGAGTCTCACTGCCTTGGTAGAGAAGAGACTGTTGCCCACCTCCTTCTGAAATCTGCCTTCACAAAGCAGGGCTGGAAAGAGCTGCAGTGGTCTTTGTCGAGGTTCATCCCGAGCTGCTCAGTAATGCAGGACTCCATGCTCTATGCACTGTTCCAAGGGACTCAAACCGAGATAAACATCAACTGCTGCTGAAGAACCATCAACTCAGTGAAGGACGCACGTTGATCTGCCCGAAAGTTTTTTGTTTTCCAGAGCATAGAGCTGTCCACGACTGGGTGCTACAGACTGGTACATTCCAAGGTCCAGGACTATGTGCTGAGGGACGCAGTAACTTTGGGGCAGGCAGCACGAAGGCTCAATGGGGAAAGGCCAACATCTCAAGCCTTCATACCTGGGTACACCAAGGGGCTTGTTACGACCAGATGAGCAATGTGTCTTGGGGTCTTTGGCTGTCTTTGCCTGGTCTTATTGTAACAGGGTTTAATTTTAGTAATTTTAATAATAGGGCGGCACAGTGGCGCAGTGGTTAGCACCGCAATGGTTGGCATCGCAGTCTCACAGCTCCAGTGACCCGGGTTCAATTCTGGGTACTGCCTGTGTAGAGTTTGCAAGTTCTCCCTGTGACCGCGTAGGTTTTCGCCGGGTGCTCCGGTTTCCTCCCACCGCCAAAGACTTGCAGGTTGATAGGTAAATTGGCCATTATAAATTGCCCCTAGTATAGGTAGGTGGTAGGGGAATATAGGGACAGTGGGGATGTGGTAGGAATATGGGATTAGTGTAGGATTAGTATAAATGGGTGGTTGATGGTCGGCACAGACTCGGTGGGCCGAAGGGCCTGTTTCAGTGCTGTATCTCTAAATAAATAAATAAAATAAATTTTAAACACATTGTGTTTTGTGCTCCCCTTTGTGAATCCTTGTTCACAACTTTCCAATTACAAGGCAAATAAATAAGTACAAACAGGCTTTCTCTAGTTTAAAGCAGGAAGATTAATTTTATTAAACCTTAAACTCAAACTTTAATATGGTACACACCTACGGATATACGATGCGCTCATGCTAGCATGCACATGTGACTATAAACATGCAGATAGAAATAGAAAAGAGCAGCAGATAAGTAGAACATTTTGAGGCAATATCTTGCTTTTTTTAATTCATTCATGGAATTTGGGCGTCGCTGGCCAGGTCAGCATTTATTGCCCATCCCTAATTGCCCTTGAGAAGGTGGTGGTGAGCTGCCTTTTTGAACCGCTGCAGTCCATTTGGGGTAAGTATTCCCACAGTGCTGTAAGGAAGGGAGTTCCAGGATTTTGGCCCAGCGACAGTGAAGGAATGGCGATATAGTTCCAAGTCAGGATGGTGTGTGACTTGGTCGGGAACTTGCAGGTGGTGGTGCTCCCATGCATTTGCTTCCCTTGTCCTTCTAGTTGGTAGAGGTCGCGGGTTTGGAAGATGCTGTCTAAGGAGCCTTGGTGCGTTGCTGCAGTGCATCTTGTAGATGGTACACACTGCTGCCACTGTGTGTCAGTGGTGGAGGGAGTGAATGTTTGTAGATGGGATGCCAGTCAAGCAGGCTGCTTTGCCCTGGGTGGTGTCGAGCTTCTTGAGTGTTGTTGGAGCTGCACCCATCCAGGCAAGTGAAGGGTATTCCATCACACTCCTGACTTGTGCCTTGTAGATGGTGGACAGACTTTGGGAAGGCAGGAGGTGAGTTACTCGCCTCAGGATTCCTAGCCTCTGACCCGCTGACACGGTATTTATATGACTACTCCAGTTCAGTTTCCGGTCAATGGTAGCCCCTAAGATGTTGATCGTGGGGGATTCAGCGATGACAATGCCATTGAATGCCAAGGGGAGATGGTTAGATTCTCTCTTGTTGGAGATGGTCGTTGCCTGGCACTTGTGTGGCGCAAATGTTACTTGCCACTTATCAGCCCAGGTCTGGATGTTGTCCAGGTCTTGCTGCATTTCTACAGGGACTGCTTCAGTATCTAAGGAGTCACGAATGGTGCTGAACATCGTGCAATCATCAGCGAACATCCCCACTTCTGACCTTATGATTGAAGGAAGGTCATTGATGAAGCAGATGAAGATCGTTGGGCCTAGGACACTACCCTGAGGAACTCCTGCAGTGATGTCCTGGAGCTCAGATGATTGACCCCCAACAACCACAACCATCTTCCTTTGCGCTAGGTATGACTCCGACCAGCGAAGGGTTTTCCTCCCCGATTCCTGTTGACCTCAGTTTTGCTAGGGATCCTTGATGCCATACTCAGTCAAATGCTGCCTTGATGTCAAGGGCAGTCACTCTCACCTCACCTCTTGAGTTCAGCTCTTTTGTCCATGTTTGAACCAAGGCTGTAATGAGGTCAGGAGCTGAGTGGCCGTGGCGGAAACCAAACTGAGCGTCACTGAGCAGGTTATTGCTAAGCAAGTGCCGCTTGATGGCACTGTTGTTGACACCTTCCATCACTTTACTGATGATTGAGAGTAGGCTGATGGGGTGGTAATTGGCCGGGTTGGACTTGTCCTGCTTTTTGTGTACAGGACATACCTTGCTACTGTTTCTTGAGCTCGCTGTAGTCCTTGATTGAAGATATGGTCTTGCGATTTGTTGGGGCCCAGTAATCTTCTTAAAACTTTGTACACGTGGCAAACCCTTCTCTCTTTGAGTTTCACATATTTTCAATGGTTTCAGTTTCCTGAGAGATGAGCAGGCAGAGAGACAGACAGGCAGGACAGGAGATGTTCTCAGACCAGGCGCACACGGCATTCTGCTTGGCAATTCCTTTGTTTGGGAGTTCCTGTACTTAGCTAAACTCACCAGAAAAAGTTTGTCCTTTCCAATGTAACTATACTTTTAATGGTACATAAACCTTAATAACTGTTAAACAACCTCTCTGGCACTGAAAATTAACATTTCTAACTAAGGAGTCTCATTCCTTCAGCTTTTAATTATTGTTGGAGTTTTAAAAAACCCTTTCTCTTTTATCTCTCGCAATTCAATTTTTCTTTCCCTTACTTTATTTTGCTTTCTGTACCTGACTTAACATTGAATTCACTATTCTAACTGGAATTTCCAGGTTAAGACTCTGCACTGCTCATTAACAATTCTTCAAGCTGTTTGGTTAAGGAGATACACAGTTGCTTACCCTGTTCACATAGATGGCATATGCCGTGTAGATGGCTTTGCGCTGTTTGTCTAACAGGAACTTGCTGTGCAGAAACTTGAGGAAAGTCTACAGGCAAGTACAAATCATTTGCCGCTCACAGCAAAATCCAGACCAGGAAGTTACCAGGTATTCAAATCACAAAATTCAGTAAAACAGAAAATTTTGGTAACAAACAGCAGGCCAGTCAGAATCTAGAGAGGTTGGCATTTCAGATGCAGGCCCTGTTTTTGTTTCAGATTTCCAGAATCTGCAATATTTTGCATTTTATCTAACACAGTTAGAGAGTTCAGTGCACATTGATAAACTATAACTTCCTGCACGCTTCCCATCATTTAATTATTTTGCCTTTTTCAATTAACATAGTGAAAGCCACTGCTGTAATGTGGCAGAGTAAACCAACACCCACTATAGCACACACACAATTGTCATTCCATTGGAATCAATGAAATGAAAATCAGATGGGTTCTGTAACAGGTGGATGATCCACTCCACCAGACTACTAGCCTGGCGGTGAAGTCCCTTTTGTATTGGGAAATGACTTTTAGCATCTGTGAGAGTTAGATAAGACCTTCAAATGAAAAAAGTATAAAATATAATGACAAATACTGGAAAAAATATATCCAAGCCATAACATTTGGTTTTCATTTCCCACTTAATTGTGGACAATCTTTACAGTTACCTTATAGTAATGCACCTACCTTGGAAAAACAAAATGATGAACTCAACAAATTTCACAAAAGGATACAATGTTAGCATTCAGTACTGAATTCAAAAAGTAACTCATGATGGCACAGAGAAAGGTATTTTTATTGCTGCATTTGCAATCGGAGAGAATAGAGCAATCACAATTTATGACGGACTAATTATTTGTTAAATTAATTGGAAGGTCTACCACCATGCTTCCTCTCATTATGTAAATGGTATGGTAAATGATACTCAATGGGTACACTGATAGTGAGACATTTATTTCAAACAAAATAATTTCTACCAAAAAAAGAGAAAATACTGAAAGCACACACCAGGTCTGTCTGTATCTGAAAGATAAACTTGACTGAACACTTCACAGATACTGACTTACCTGTGTGTTTCCAGCATTTGCTGCTTTTGTTTCAGATTTCCAGTATATTGATTCTTACTTGAACACTTGCTAAACTCCATCACAGATTAACTAAGCATAACTTCTTTGCTTTTCAATTCTATCCCTCTAGAAGTAAACCCTAGAACTTGGTTTGCTTTTTATGACCTTATTAACCATGGTACTTTTAGTGATTTATGTACTTGTGCTCCCAGATCCCTTTGCTCCTCTACCCCATTTGGATTCTTATTTACTAGGTAATATGCAACTTCCCCATTATCCTTGCCAAAAATATAATAGTTCACATTTATCTATCTTGAAATTCATTTGCCAATTATATGCCCACTCTACATGTTTGTTAATATCTTCTTGGAATTTGTTGCAGTCCTTCTGTGTATTATCTATTCCCCTCAATTTGGTGCAAATTTGTAAATTGTGTTTTTGATTTCAAGCTCTAAATCATTAATATAAATTGTAAAGATCAGTGATGCTGGCACTGATCCTTGTGGAACACCAGTTCCCACCTTCTGCTGCTCTGAGTAACTATCCTTTACCCCTACTCTGCTTTCTGTCTTGAAGCCAGCTAGTTACCCATTCTGCCACTCACCATTTAACGGAGGCAATTCATCCATTGCATTCCCTTCATCAACCTTCTCTGTTACTTCACCAAAAAATTCAATTAGTCTGCCTTTTACAAATCCATGCTGGCTCTTCTTAATTAACTCAAACCTCTGCAAGTGTCTGTTGATTTTTCCTTGATTATTGTTTCTAAAACCTTACCCACTATTGGTGTCAAACTGACCGACCTATAGCATAAGAATGTCCTTGCAACCTTTCCTGAATAAGGGTGTCAAATTTGCTATTCTCCAATCCTGGCACCTCCCCTGTATCTAGGGAAGATTGGAAGATTATGGCAAGCCCTTCTGCTATCTCCACTCACACCTCCTTTAGCAATCTGGAATGCAAGCCATCTGCACCAGGTGACTTATCCACTCTAAGTGTAGCCAGTCTTTCCAGTACGTCCAATCAATTTTTGCCCCCATTACCTCTACCATCTCTGCTTTGACCAATATATTGTCAGCATCCTCTTCCTTAGTAAACAGAGTATAAGTATTCCATCCTTGCCCTGCACTTGCAAGCATATATCACCCACTTTATCCCTAATATGCACCCCCCCCCCCCCCCCACCCTGTAGGTAAAGGCATGTGACTGCATATAGTTAATGGTGCAGCTCAGCATTTGGCCTCCTCTTGGATGACTACTGAAGCTGAGCTAGTGCTACATCAAATGCTTCTGAAAAGGGCTTTCCTCCGTGCCACTCCACATCACCATCCCATAGGCCAGAACTTCAGCATGCATATAAAAAGGTGCAGCGGGTTTTAGGCCACAGTTGACCATTACTGTTCATATATATGTGCAAGCTCTGACCAGCATAGTAATCTCGGGTGTCCTTACAGAAGATGGGACAGCTTGGCATTTCCTCCTTTCTTAATCAACAAGCAGGTTACTACTGTCATTCCTGGGCAGATTTGAGAGAGCCCACAGAACTAGTTGGTGCAAACATGGTAGCTGCAGCCAAACAGGAAATACTGATTCCTGATCACCTTGCCATGCCTTCTTTCAAACAATACCATGTAAAGCATGGCATACTGTGATTGGGGTGCTTCTGAAGAACGTTCCAGCAAAAGAGATAAACAGGTATTGATACCTCATTGAGTGGGACCTTAAACCAGCAGAATTCAAGAAAAACTGATAGCTGCAGACTTTTTGAACTCTACTGTCTAGCTAGCACCCTAAACTTGGATGAAATTAAGATAAAAATTGGTCCCCACATGCTGATCTGATGTCCCCCAGCACTAGTTTGCTGAAGGCACAGGGTTAATTTCTCTTTTATAAAAGAGGAATTTCAGATGAACATAATATTCATACATTAAATCCCATAGCATAATTTCAGCTCCCCTTGAGCAGCTCCCCTAGCTTTTAATGGATGCTTACTAATAGAGGTGAAATAGAAACATTAGATCTTGGCTGTTTATTGGACAGATTACTGTTAATTGGGATCAATGTGCATGTAATCATTTCATTGCCTTTGATTTCATGGGTATCTAAAGTCTGTGGTTGTTCACCAAAGCAGTATTCCCATTTTTCCAGATTTCTACATAATTGTTTGTGCATGTATTCTTTCTTTTAACCTTGCATTGGCAACTTTTTTCACTCTTTCCACTTACCACTGTAAAATTAATCAATTACATTTTACCTACTTGCCTGGTGAGTAACACTGATCCTCAATCCACTGACAAATAGGCCTGATGTGAGATGGAATCTTTCCCAGATCAGTATTGCCCACCTGCTTCACATGACCCAAGTTGTTACCAAAGCAAATACAGTTCCAACAAAAGGTCGTTGACCCAAAACATTAACTGTTTCTCTCGCCACAGATACTGCCTGACCTGCTGAGTATTTCCAGGTTTTTCTTTTGTCTTCAGTTGCCTAGGCCCCAAGCTCTGGAATACCCTCCCAACACCTCCAACTCACTTTCCTCCTTTAGGACAATCCTTAAAATCTACCTCTCTGACCAAGCTTTCAGTCATCTGACCTATTATCTCCTTTTGTGGCTCGGTGTCATACTTTGTTTTATAATGCTCCTGCAAAGCACCTTGAGACATTTTATGTTAAAAGGTGCTCTGTAATAAGTTGCTGTTGTTGTCATCCTCACACTTTTCTGTTGGGAAAGGATTTGCAGCCTGATTAACAGTTTGAGTACCCACAACATGAAAGCTCTTTCTGTGGCCATAACCATATTCACCTCAGCTGATGGGTTGTACAAGACTAACCACCCTAAGAGTTTTACGGGCTCCCCCAACCCATATGATGAGGAGGTTGGAGGGTGACACCCACATTCACTGGATTCAAGTATCCTGCTGGAGGTCGGCCCAGAGCTGGAGCTCCAGTTTTTAACTGACCAGGACTATCAAGAAACTGTCAGTTTCAACCCTACAACTTTTGACTCAGGAGTGGGAATACTACCACTAAAGCCATGGGCTTTTCCCATGACCCAAGTGAGACATGTCCAACTCATTACTTGTGGGAAGCTTAAGCATAAATATAAATCCATTCCAGAATTCAACATTGGGTCTTCTGGCTGAGAGTTCAGTGCTCAAGTATTGTAGCTACTGAGCCTTTTCGTTGTACACATGTTTAAAACATTAAAAGATCCTCTCTGGTTTTTTTAAAAAATCTGTCAAAAACTGATTAGAGTCCCACAGTCGTAATTTCATTCATTCCGATTTTCTGTAATTGAAATTGTACGTATTTAGCACGGCCCGTTTTTGGCATGTTACAAGGACATGTCTGTAAACTGATCATGAAATGGCACAAGTAAAGGTTGCGAAGCTGCTCCTGGCCTGAACCAGCCCACCCTAAATCTGCACTTTAACCTTCGGGAGGTCAGGAGGAGTCAAGAGGCCTTGTGGGAGACAACAAAATGGGAAACACGAGGAGGAGGAATTTATAAAACCCGATAAAAGTATTCTTCATAACCTTTTGTAATTGATAGCCTGATCTTAAAATGTTGTGTACAATGAATGAGGTAAAACTGATTTTACAGGGATCTCGTACGTCAATTTATTGTGTATTTCTCCCTTGGGTCCATTTGTTAGGGATATTTTAACTGTCTTTTTACCAGCTGTACCTTTTCATACCAGTATTAGTAAAAATGACAAAATGATGTGACAGACTTTTTAAAACACACAATTAATTAAGTATCGTGTCACTTAGGTATTATTTACAACGCAATTTTAAGCCAGTATACTAACCTCCTTATTTTAATCACTTGCCATAAATTATTTTGACAGCATCACTTAACTGTGTCACAGCATTTTTCTTTCACCTTCTCACTCAATCTTTTCTGCGGACCTCATATTATCGACCGTCTCCTGCCCCGATTGCTTTACATCAGGTTTTCTCATCAATCAGGAATCTCAACAGCAAACGAAGAACTGAAACGTAAATTTGTAGTTTTATTTTTCCTTCACCAGATCATAAATACAAACATATTTTACTCTGCAAAACTGCCCAGAGAATATGAAGCAGCTACCATTTGGTAGGTCGGTCACCTTTTTATTTTCCATTACCAGAAGAGTTTTGATAAAATATATATTCTCAGTCAGAGCGCTGAGCTCATTTTAGCCTGAAGCGAAGCACGGTTTTACTCATTCTTAATCTTATTTCATTTATCTACCTAGTTCACCACTTAGAACGTGTATCCATGCTAATAAATTTATCACTAATAATTCAAACTGTGACAAGGTAATCAAGAATAATCTGTGGGCGGGTGAAATATACACAAAGCAGCAAATTAGGAGAGCTCTTGATCTAATAAAGTCATAAATAACTCTTCAGCCTTTGGCTACATAGTATCTGCTCATTTAACAGCGAGAACGGGGGGGGGGGGGGGGGGGAGGCTGACAGTATAGTGCTCATTGTCCCGTAATAGCTTGATTACCTCAGGAAAAATGCAGGCAGTGGTTGCTTCTGGTGAACCGTGAAATTGCCACTGCTCACAGAGGCAATTTATCATTAGCATTTGGGAAGAGGAGTTTTGACCCGATGAGGATAAGCCTTCAGGTACTCATCCGTGGCTTGGTCCATTGGAATGCACTCTGGAAGGTCCCCTGGCAGGGCAGCTGGTGAACCCTATTAGCAATGCATGTTTTGAAATCAGGGGAGTTTAATGCCCAGTCACAATGTGAGATGAATGTCTAATCGAGGAACACACAAAAGGTCCACGGCAAATACTGCGGGCATTGTCTGCTGAGCTTTAGCGTGAGGTCTTTAACTTCGCACCAGAGCCGGCAGGAGTTAATTTAAACCAAAGCTGGAGCTGTGCCGAAACTCTTTGGGTTGATAGACAGTCACAGAGCCACTGAAGAAGCCGAGACAAAAGCCCACCTATTGTTTGAAGGCTGTGGGACATAACTGGAGACCAATTTGTTAAAAATGCTATTGGGTGAAGCTCAAGTTCGTGCGGAAACCCATTAGGGTTTCAGGTTTTATTGCTAATGTGTTTCGGTAATTTATTAGAGGCGATTTCCCCCCCCCCCCCAAACTTGTGAGGTTATTTTGATAGTTTAGCAGAAATTACTGTCTGGGTTGCCCTGGAATCTGTCTGAAGTGGAGTAGAGACACCTCTTTGTGAGCAGCATGCTGCAGGTAAACTGGTTGTTTCAATGCAGTGGTTCTCAAAGTATGTTCCGTAGACCACTGGTGGCACCCCGGGAGGGTGCTCCAGCTGGACCCCCGGGAGGGTCCAATAGTAAGCAACGCCCACATCCCACAAAACCAATTAAAAAAATGCAAGTCATTGACATGCAAAGCCACAGCCGAGGCCATATGAGAGAACAGGTCAGAACCCTCATCCCCAGCACACATGTGTCGTCACACAACTGGACTGACTCCTGCATGTATGCCATGAGATGTCATCATAAGTGTGAGCTTATATGCAAGAATATGGGGGATTCAAATACTAGGGGTCACGAGTTCAAAGTGAGAGGGGAAAAGTTTAGGGGGGATATGCGTGGAAAGTTCTTTACGCAGAGGGTGGTGGGTGCCTGGAACGTGTTGCCAGCGGAGGTGGTAGATGCGAACACGATAGCGTCTTTTAAGATGTATCTAGACAGATACATGAATGGGCAGGAAGCAAAGAGATAAAGACCCTTAGAAAATAGGCGACATGTTTAGGTAGAGGATCTGGATCAGCGCAGGCTTGGAGGGCCGAAGGGCCTGTTCCTGTGCTGTAATTTTCTTTGTTCTTTATTTATTGTTGCTACATACAACTGCATGATTGTTTTATCAACACATATGAGGCTGAAAACAAAGAGGAGCGATCTGAATGTGAAGCCTTGACATGAGACTGGAGCTCTCCAGCTTGGAATCAGACATCACCTCATTGGTGTCTCATCAAAAGCAGTGTCATTCTTCCCATTAATTCTGATGATTTTTTTTCTCTGGTGGCAAGTGAAAGTGGGTGGGGTAGGAACAATAGGTGGTCTGCGGGGTCTTTTGCCCTGCGTAGTGATCTGCACATGAAAAAGTTTGAGAGCACTGTTTCAGTGTGAGCAGCAGCACTGTCCCATTCACTAGTAGTGAATTCTGGTAATGACTTGGTAGTGCCGTTTCACTCATTTCTCCACTGTCAGGCTATGAATGGGAACTAGAGCAGATACAGGGTTATAACAGACAAGTAAAAAATATCAATGAGGAATAAATGTGTTGTACTGCATCTTGGGAACCAGAATGTTTTAGAATTGGCCTTTTGTTTATCAGATATGATGTTAAAAGGATTACAAACTTCTCTAGAAATTGATTGAACAATTAAAATATCTGGTTCTGATCCCGCAGCAGCTGCAGTGTAGCTACAAGTCAGTTTTGCCTTGTTTCTTTCTTAATCCCTTTACTTTGTGTTTGGATGGCTGCTTTCCTGCCATCTACACATCTTTTGTTTCTTTATTTGACTTTGTACCATGAAAACCTTTGTCATTTAATGTCTCATGTCCTCCACCCTGTCACAGACCTTCCCTTTTGTTGTTCTTCTCCCGTACCACCGCCCACCCCCCCCCCCCCCCACCCCTTTCACTTGCTCAAGACTTATTACATTTCTAACCTTTGCCTGTTCTGATGAAAGGCCATCGACCGGAAACATTAACTCTGTTTTCTCTCGACAGATGCTGCCTGACCTGCTGAGTATTTCCAGCATTTTCTGTTTTGTTTGAGCTAGTTTTGGTTTTGGGTTACACATTCGAGGTGGATACTGCACCAAGAAGTTGACACACACAAGACATTATTGCAACATTGTCCACTACATCTGAGACGATCCACTTTTTTAAATTACTTTTTAAAATATTCTTTCATGGGATGTGGGTATCGTTGGCAAGGCCAGCATTTGTTGCCCATCCCTAATTGCCCTTGAGAAGGCGGTAGTGAGTCACCTTCTGGAACGGCTGCAGTCCATCTGGTGTAGGTACACCCACAGTGCTGTTAGGGAGGGAGTTCCAGGTTTTTGACCCAGTGACAGTGAAGAAATGGCAATATAGTTCCAAGTCAGAATGGAATGTGGCTTGGAGGGATCTTGCGTTTGCTGCCCTTGTCCTTCTAGGTGCTGGCGATCTCGGTTTTGGAAGGTGCTGTTGAAGGAGGCTTGGTAAGTTTCTGCAGTGTATCTTGGGACATGGGCATCACTGGCCAGGCCAGCATTTATTGCCCATCCCTAATTGCACTTGAGAAGGTGGCAATTGGTACCCAACATTAACAGCTATTGGGGGGTTGGGCGGAAGAATGTTCCAGATTTGCACTACCTTTTGTGTGAAGAAATGCTTTCTGCCACCACCCCTAAATGGCTGAGCTCTAGTTGTGTTGTTCTGGACTCCCCTACCAGAGGAAATAGAGTAGATAGAAATAAACTATCAACTCCTTTAATCATTTCAAACACCTCAATTAGATCACTGCTTAATCATCTATACTCAAAGGCATAGAAGCCTAGTCTGTATAACCTGTCCTCATAATTTAACCATCTAAGCCCCTGTATTATTCTGGTTTAGATCATTATTGAGGGAGGCTTGCAGCACTCAGCCAGGTCACAGTTAAATCAAAAATTGTGTATCTTACTGCAGGTTAGAATTGCCAGTTTCACAAAGGGCATGATTACAAGCATAGATAGAGGCCTAAAAAGCAACTTGGTTAGACAGAAATGGAAGTGTAGTGAGTGCTTAAGGAAAATGAGAGAGAAACAATCGAATAGAAAAAGTTAAGCTGTTAGGCAAATTATGGCTGTTTTGTATTTCAAAAGCAACTATCTAACAATGGTGAGCTTTCTGAAATGGATACCTGTGTTAAACCTCCAATTATATTATAGGTGTGTCTGGGGTAGTTCCCTCCCCAAGACAATTTTTGATTTCTAACAATGATTCTTTTGCATCTTCACCATTTTGGAGTAGTATTTGGGGTAATTTTTCTCTTTAGCCTTTCTGAATTGTTACTTTTAAACTCCAACCAGTCAATCTACATTATTAGCTAAAAGAAATTGCAAACCTCATGTAATTTAAGTTAAACTGCTACAAAGTAAACTGCAATTGTCCACTGGCATGTAATTCAGCCCATCAGCTCTGTGCTATTGCTTTCACCTCACGTTTCAGGTCAGAGTCACTTCATCAGAAGGTTGTGATGAAAGGTCACTGACCTGAAAATTTAACTCTGCTTCTCTCTGCACGGATGCTGCCAGACCTGCTGAGTATTTCCAGCAATTCTTGTTTTTATTTAAGGCTGAAGTACAGATGGGCAAGCTTTAGCTGGGTGAATAGCTTCTATCTTATCCTCAAATACTGTTCTGAAGTGAAAGATCTTTTTAGTTGCAGAGAAGGAGAGTGAGTGCAATTATTATTGAGCACCCCTCTGAAACCATGGATTTTGCATCACAATAGGTACTCAAAACATATTTAGCAGTTTTTCTAGTTCCTAGTTGAAATTTTGTGACATTTATAAGGCACTGAAATTTTAATTGAGCTGAACATCTTAATATGTTACAAGCAACAAGACTGTCTGGGGCAGTGTTTCACAAGAGAAAATCATTTTGTGAAGCTTTGTCATTGAAATTCTACCATAGACTGTCAATTCAACTTCCGCCTTCTTGTTAATTATCAACAAAATTCAATACATGCCATTTCCCTGTCCAATAGTTTCAGTTGCCACAGTGCATTACAGTTACAAAGCAAATATCAGACCACTGTGACTGTGGCTATGCTACATGCTCCATCTTGGTTAGTAATGGTTTCATCCAGCTGGGTGTCTCCTACTGGAGCTAATGCCCACTTAGAACTATCGCAGACCAACAGTTCTGATTACTCGAAGCCAGATGGCAAAGCATTTCTGTGGTGAGGCTGCGGGGTTCTCTGCAAGTTTCAAACACAGCAGAGGCATAAGATCTTTCAGCACTAAAACTAGACTTTGATG
Organism: Heterodontus francisci; assembly: GCF_036365525.1. Taxonomy (NCBI): domain Eukaryota; kingdom Metazoa; phylum Chordata; class Chondrichthyes; order Heterodontiformes; family Heterodontidae; genus Heterodontus; species Heterodontus francisci. The sequence goes on along the minus strand of NC_090387.1, from coordinate 20,992,024 downwards.
CTTGTGTCAAAAACACAAAAGCTGTCGTAGTTACACCACACTGTACTGCATCAGCCCCAAATATCTACAAATAAGATCAGTGGCAAAACTTCACAAAGGCCTTCCGCCTATGAAACATTGCCCCAGACAGTATTGCCATCCTTGGCATATTAGTTTATTCAACTCATTCTAACCAGGAACCAGAAAAGTCTGGCAGTTTAAAAAAAAATTCTTAGCATTTATGAAGATAATATTCAAGGTTTTCCATATAGAGCTTAATAATAATTGCACTCACTGACTTCCGTACTTTGCCCTGGTGTTCTGGCTTTGTGATTGGCAGGAAGAGAGGAGGTCAACAGCATTAGTACTTTAGTCATGCTTTGCTGAAATGTATCTCCCAGGTGTGAATTTAAACATCAACATAAGTTAGAAAGGAAATGTTTCTAACATGCAAGCTGCAAACAATATCAGGAGGACATTTTGGGACAACGGTAGGGGCAGAAGCTTTAATATCCTGGATTTGGATGTAGCACTCAGCATAATATTGTAGCGATACAAGGAAGGAAGGAAAAACTTTCATTTATATTATGGCTTTCACATCCTTTGAGCATCCCAAAGCATTTCACATGTAATGAAGTATTTTTGAAGTGTATTCACTGTTGTAATGTTGTCAATTTGTACACAGCATGATAAATGACTAGATAATCTGTGTTAATGGTGTAAATTGATGGATCAATGTTGGTCAAGACACCAGAAGAATTCCCTGCTCTTCTTTGAATACTTTGGGATTTCTTAATGTCCCCCTGAGAAAGTTTAAAGTTTCATCTGTAAGATGGCACCTGTGACAGTGCAGTACTTACAGTAAAATCCTAAACCGAAAATTTACAAATGAGCTGTCTTCCGATTGTTCATTTTACAATGAATTATTTTCAAAGGACTGCATCCAATTCTGTAATCGACCCTGAAAAATCTGAATTGGAAGAATTCTGCTGTTTCAGAAGAAAAGTAAAGCTGTTGATTATTGTATTCAAATATATATATATATCTGTAAACAGCCAGATCTCTGAGCTGTTACCAGCTGATTTAGTAAATAGTGTGCAGAGCCACTCAAAATGTAGATTATGCCTTTTTTGATACAATGCCATAATGTGCAGTGGATATGTTGCGGCATGTGGCGTAACCACCATCCCTCCTCCTCCAGGTCTATTCATTTATAACCTTAATGTCAGAAGGTTAGACTGATCTGCCAAAATATTTGGATCACATATATTTCATACTTCTACAGATCATAGGAAGTCAGATATGAACTAGACAGACAATGTTTGCCTAGGATAGAAGCCAGTGACCTGCATCATGATTTGAATGCCCCTTTCTGTATCCTGTAGTACATAGAATTGCGCAGAATGTATAGCACAGAAATAGGCTATTTGGTCCAACATGCTGGTGTTTTTACTGATATGAACATCCTCCCACTTCTCTTCATGTTACTCAGCATCACCTATTTGTCTCTCATGTGTTTATCTACCTTCTCTTTAAATGTATCTGTTATTCACCTAAACTACTCCTTGTGATAGCTAGTTCCACATTCTAACCACTCACTGGATTCAGAAGTTCCCCCTGAATTCCCTATTGGATTCCTTGGTGGCTCACAATGTTCCCACTAAGCTGCATGAATGCGCAGCCATGTAGCAGCCTGGAAGGTACCATGCAGGTCTTGTTCTGTTAAATTTCTCTGCACGCACAGCAGCAGCGCAGAGAAATTTAAAGGTACCACACATTGAAAACACTGGCTGCGACAACAAAATTTTAAAGGGAACATTGGTGACTATCTTCTATTTATGGCCCCAATTGTGCTCTGATCTGTACAGTGCAGTATTAATTATCCTCTTTGTTTTTCTGTTTGTTGAATCTGTTTGAAACCATGCGTCTTATTTGTAGAACCTAGTTACACGTCTTGCAACACAGATTATGCACTGGGATCCCGCTATAACGTGGTCCACATCATGATACCACATTGTAATGAGGTCCTTTCAAAAGTGCCAAGCCAGTAGCCAGCATAAGAAAACAGACAAAATGAAGACAATCAATTCAAATGAATTAACTTTTATTTTATTCTGGTAACAGAAATATGAATATACATGTACAATCGCTCATTATTGAAAGGATGGATGCATGTTGAAAAAATGAGTCATTTTTAACTGTTTACATTATTCCTCACCTCTGCATTTGCTAGATGTAGGATGTTCTGAAGTTGTGTCACAATTGCAGCAGTTGATTTTTCATTGGCTTCCAACCATCTCAGTGATTCTTCTCAGTAGTGAATGGCTGTATGGGATGATAGCAGTGGTTAGTTCTCGTTGTCATCATCATCACTATCATCTTCTTCAGCTTGCTGGATATCTTTAGGGTTTGGGCCTATTACAGCGGCCAATATTTGTTCATCTGTCATCATCTCATTGGTAGCTACTAGGGCATCAATATTCAGCCATGTATTGATGTCGTCAGTAGCTAATTCAGCTCCAAATACAGACTGGGCATCATTTAGATCATGGGCATCATAGTCCAAAATGCTCTTCTTGCTTTCAAGTATTTCTTCTTCAGTGATCAAAACCTTCATGTTGTGTTGGTGTTGCTTTCCATCTCGAATGCAGCACCCAGGGCATGTCTGCAGGAGATTTTGATACTGCTGATTAGCACGTAAATCCAGGCACAGCTGCATATGTGGATTCTCTCTTTCATATTGAGTTTCTTCAGGCACGTTGTCATGTCCTTACTATCCACCAATTTCTTGATCAGTTCTCTTCTGTAGTTACATTTGAAGGTCGATATGATGTCTTGATCAATTAAGGGATTGAATTTTTGATGTCATGTTTTTTAGTAGATAGAAACATTTGATGTTCCCATCTCATGTTACCAGGTTCTCTAAGGGTGAGTGTGCAGGGCAGTTGTCAAGCAGCAAGATAGTTGGGTAAAAACAAGAAATGCTGGAATCACTCAGCAGGTCTGGCAGCATCTGTGGAAAGAGAAGCAGAGTTAACGTTTCGGGTCAGTGACCCTTCATTGGAACTGACAAATATTAGAAAAGTCACAGGTTATAAGCAAGTGAGGTGGGGGTGGGGCAAGAGATAACAAAGGAGGTCTAGATTGGACCAGGCCACATAGCTGACCAAAAGGTCACGGAGCAAAGGCAAACAATATGTTAATGGTGTATTGAAAGACAAAGCATTAGTACAGATTAGGTGTAAATACACTGAATATTGAACAGCAGCAAGTGCAAACCTGAAAAAAAACAGTGGGTATGCAAACTGAACAAACTAAGATGAAATGAAATAAATGCAAAAAAAAGATTGTAAAAAATGTAAAAAAGAATGTTCAAAAAAGGAAGAAAAAATAACTAAAAATGAAAGTAAAATGGGGGGCTGTCATGCTCTGAAATTATTGAACTCAATGTTCAGTCCGGCAGGCTGTAGTGTGCCTAATCGGTAAATGAGATGCTGTTCCTCGAGCTTGTGTTGATGTTCACTGGAACACTGCAGCAATGCCAGGACAGAGATGTGAGCATGAGAGCAGGCGGGAGTGTTGAAATGGCAAGCAACCGGAAGCTCAGGGTCCTGCTTGCGGACTGAGCGGAGATGTTCCGCAAAGCGGTCACCCAGTCTGCGCTTAGTCTCCCCAATGTAGAGGAGACCACACTGTGAGCAGCGAATACAGTATACTACATTGAAAGAAGTACAAGTAAATCACCGCTTCACCTGAAAGGAGTGTTTGGGGCCTGGGATAGTGAGGAGAGAGGAGGTAAATGGGCAGGTATTACACCTCCTGCGATTGCAGGGGAAGGTGCCCTGAGACGGGGACGAGGTGGTGGGGATAATGGAGGAGTGGATCAGGGTGTCGCGGAGGGAACGATCCCTTCGGAATGCTGACAGGGGAAGGGAGGAAAAGATGCATTTGGTAGTGACATCACGCTGGAGGTGGCGGAAATGGCGGAGGATGATCTAGACCTCCTTTGTTATCTCTTTCCCCACCCCCACCTCACTTGCTTATAACCTGTGATCATCCTCCGCCACTTCTGCCACCTCCAGCATGATGCCACTATCAGGACCCTGAGCTTCCGGTTGCTTGCCATTTCAACACTCCCCCCTGCTCTCATGCTCACACCTCTGTCCTGGCATTGCTGCAGTGTTCTAGTGAACATCAACGCAAGCTCGAGGAACAGCATCTCATTTACCGATTAGACACACTACAGCCTGCCGGACTGAACATTGAGTTCAATAATTTCAGAGCATGACAGCCCCCCATTTTACTTTCATTTTTAGTTATTTTTTCTTCCTTTTTTTAACATTCTTTTTTACATTTTTTACAATCTTTTTTTTGCATTTATTTCATTTCATCTTTGTTTCTTCAGTTTGCTTACCCACTGTTTTTTTTCAGGTTTGCACTTGCTGCTGTTTAATATTCGGTGTATTTACACCTAATCTGTACTAATGCTTTGTCTTTCAACACACCATTAACATATTGTTTGCCTTTGCTCCGTGACCTTTTGGTCAGCTATGTGGCCTGGTCCAATCTAGACCTCCTTTGTTATCTCTTGCCCCACCCCCACCTCACTTGCTTATAACCTGTGACTTTTCTAATATTTGTCAGTTCCAATGAAGGGTCACTGACCCGAAACGTTAACTCTGCTTCTCTTTCCACAGATGCTGCCAGACCTGCTGAGTGATTCCAGCATTTCTTGTTTTTATTTCAGATTTCCAGCATCCGCAGTATTTTGCTTTTAAGATAGTTGGGTAGTTTGTTCTTGTCATGAATAGATGAAAGCCCCCTGTAAATTGTGTTTTGTGCATTTGAGTATCAATGTCAACCACCATTTTTGTACATTTTTAAGTTTTTACTTCTATGTTCTGATTGTCAAAATGGAGGAGAGGGGTCAGGTGGGACAGCAACTTGAAAAGGGTCTAGTTTTAGGACCCAGGAAACCCCTATTCAACCTGCCTGGACTTGAAACTATCACAGTTTGAGGATACAGTTAAACCCCTTTCTGAGTTTGAGTGTGTAAATAATCCCTAATTCTTTAATTTAACTCCAACAACTGCGCTGTTGGTGCAGTCATTATCAAGTTTTAAGGGAAGGAAAGAAATTCAATTACTAATCTATTTACGGACAGGTGGTTGGAAAAACAGGGAAATTTGTTCAGAGAAAAAAAAAATTTAACTACCTGTTCGTAACATTCTGTATGAGATATATTCTGACATTTGGTACAAAGTCTTTGAAAATTCATGATGTCATTCAGGCTTTGGTGCTACTTGAATATTGGCATGGTAATGATTTTAGATTTCCAATGACGAGTGGAGTCAGCTTGTGTAGACCAGTTTTGTCGCAGTTAAGAAAAACTGTCAACCTTGTTTAAATCTTAAATTTTGTTGGTGTTGTTTCTTATCACTGTGTCTTCTCTGGTAACATTTTGTAGTACAGGGTTGTCTCGTCACAGTTGTAGACATATTCTTTCATGCAAAATCTTCTTTAATTCAGCAGGAAATGATGTTGCGGCTGGCTCATCCGTGGACCATTGTTCTCCTCTTAAAGTAACTTGCAAAATGCCATGCCCTTTCTTGAATCTTGCTAACCATCCTTTGGTGGCTCCAAACTCTACTGGGGCACTGGTATTTCCATTCATTTGGTGGCAAAAGCCTCTTAGCCTGAGCTTGAATACCAAGACCTGATATGGGTATGCCCTCGGATCTCTGCACATGTATACGGCCTTGTCGAGAGGTGTATTTTTGGCATTTTGTGCTTTCCTTGTTTCTTTCTAGCTTGCTTGGACACTTTCATCCATCTCCATTGGCATCCTTCTCAACTTCTCTTCGTCTTTAAGCCACCCATGAAGCATTGATTCAGTGATCCCCATTCTTTGCCAAGCAGATGCTTGCATAGTGCCTTCCTTGATCTGGGCAATGATTTTCAGCTTCTCGCCGATGGTGTAAGATTTCTCTTCCATGATTCAGTACACACAATTTTGTATTGATTGTTCTATGGGTATCATTGTAAGTTTGTCCTGTATTTATACGGAGAAAACTTGTGCCTTAATTAGTTACAAGGCTGCCATCTCATTGGATCATCTGTGGAATATTTATACTTCAACAATGTTTTCAAATACGTTCTGAAATGATAAATTTACACAATATTTTTAGCGTCCATGATTCACCCGCATTATCGCGAGTTCCGCCCTGTAGTGGATGCATTATAGCGGCGCCCCAGTGTATGCAAAACAATAGATGTTTGTCAGTCAGGTATGCTGAGGAATGGGGCAGTATTGGTCAAGTGTCTGTGATGGTGTTATAGACTTCAACAGAAAAGCCTGTGATAATAGGAATCTTAATTCATGCCTAAAACTCTCAACCACATGCTTGTTTTTTGTATAATTTTTTAAAATTGAATTTTGGAATTATCTTAATCTGTGACAGGGTAGAGTAATGATGTATAGGTAGAGGAATTATTAATATGATAAACATGATACCAAATAAAACAAAATGTAGGTATGTGTCCTTTTGATGCTAGACGGTGAAATTGCTGCAGCTTCTTGAAATTATTAGGCCTCATTTGCAGGTCACATTGCAAATTGGAACTTTAATTGGCAGGTATGATCCCTTAATGGTTATAGTTTTGGATTAGCAATTCAGAGGTCATGAGTTGACAAATCCCATTGTGGCAAGTTGTGAAATTGAATTTAATAGATTTGGTCATATGTGGACTAGTCTCAGAAAAGATGGCCATGAAAACTGCTGAATTGTATGAAAAATCTAATTGATTCATTGATGTTTTTCAGAGCAGAGAACATGCTATCCTATCCCTCTGGCCTATACGTGACTCTAGTCTGCATGATTGACTTTTAATGTTCTCTGAAGTAGCCCAGGAAGCTACTCAAATGTATAAACACGTATTTGAAGAGAAAGGCTCATCACCACCTTTTTAGGACAATGAGTGATTTCCTAAATTATGACAGTGACTACATTTCAAAAACACTTAATTGGCTGTGAAGCACTTTGGGATGTCCTGAGGCCATGAAAGGTGCTATATAAATGCAAGTTTTTCTCCTTTGTTTGATACAAATGAGGTCTTGCCAGTGTTGGCCACATTCTGAGAACAAATATAAAAAATGTAAGAAGTTGAAAGACATGATGGAGCTGGTTTGTTGATTGAGGGATGGTGCAAAACCACAACATTGATAAAGCAACCAAAGTGGAGGAGGAATTATGGTGGGGCTTACAGCAAACAGAGTCTATTTACTCAGCAGAGTCTATTTGAACTCATAACCAAAATTGCAGCAGAGCTTCCCAATAAAAGCAGGATTATTTCTCCAGCAAAATGCAGCGAGTGGAGGATTTACATAATACAAATCATGTGCATAAAATCAATCCCAGTCACTTGCATCAGTGGGGGCTCAAGGCATGATTGATGGGGGAATTATCCAATCATCTCCATTCTGGCCAGGATTTGTAGTGTCTCTATATGCAGTCCATTAAATTCTCATCAAGCAAACTCAAAAACTAAAGGTCACACTTTTGCAAACCCTAGTGCTTGTCTTAGGTGCTGTCTCCAGTGGCTCCAACACTGTCTCCAGTGACTCCACTGGGGCATTTGAGATGACCGTGGTGGGTAACCTTGAGGTGCTATGGCCTGAAGAAGCCTGACCCAGCTGTCTTTCTGGCACCACACAGGCAGGTTGGTGAGGGAACAGGCATGCTGTCACTGGGAGCAGAAAGCACATGCCTTTCCCATAATACTGCTGCCATTCACTACACCTCAGCACTTCTGCTGCTTTTTGCAAACACAGTTTAACCCATTCTGCACTACCCTTCATATCTAGCAAACTGGAGGAAATGATGGAAGCTAGATCATGAATGCAGCAGTTTGAGCTTCCGTTGAAGCTGTAAGAGTTGGCACCCAAGCTTCATAATTCAGCTTCAATGCACCTAATTTACCAAATAGGCACGCTACAGCCTGCCGGACTGAACATTGAGTTCAATAATTTCAGAGCATGACTGGCCCCCCTTTTTATTTTTATTTTTAGTTATTTTTTATTTTTTATTTTTTATTTGTTTATTTTATTTTAGTTTGTTCTTACTGTGCCTACGCACTTTTTTTTTCATGTTTGTACTTGGGGGCCAGGCTGTTCATTTTTCTGTCAATTAACACCCTCTCTGCACGAACGCTTTGTCTTTCACCATACCATTAACATACCGTTTGCCTTTTCTCCATAACCTTCTGGTCAGTTATTCTCTGTGACCTTGTCCGATCAACACCTTCTCTTTTGTTATCTCTTGCCCCATCCCCACTTTACTTGCTTAAAACCTATTACATTTCCAATATTAGCAGTTCTGATGAAGGGTCACTGACCTGAAACATTAACTCTGCTTCTCTCTCCACAGATGCTGCCAGACCTGCTGAGTGTTTCCAGCATTTCTTTTTGTTATTTCATAATTCAGGGCCCTATTACAATGTACATACAATAGTTTAACTCCACTACTCTGCCTCCAATTATTTGACTACTGTTTTGCCTGACTTAAGTGTTTCAGTCTACTGTTTTGTTTGCCAAGTATTTGTCTATACTGTTTTGCCTGCCATTATAGAACCTAAAAGAGGTTTTCAAGGTAAAAGGGGGGTTTTGCGAGAGTGGATAGAAAAGGGCTGTTCCCACTGGAGATTTGGTCAATAACCAGAGGTTTAAAATCATTGGCAAAAGATCAGGAGATGAGAATTTATTTCACTGAGAGTTGGCCAGATCTGGAACACTGTACCTAAAAATGTGGTCGAAGCTGATTCCATAAATAATTTTAAAAGGGAGTTGGATAGCTACCTGAAGATAAGGAACTTACTGGGTTACAGGCAAAATGTGGGTGCATGGGACTAAACAGAACTGCACTTTTGAAGAGCCAGCACAGGCACAATGGACTGAATGTTTCTCCTCCTATGCTGTAAGTTTCTAAGATTCTATGATTATTTGTCTCTGCTGTTTTTCTGTCTTAATTCAACTATGTTGCTTTGCCTAGTATGAAATGACCCTGCTGTTTTGCCTGTTATTGTTTGACTACAGGTTTTGCTACCATTACATGATTTTGCTGTCTTACCCATGATTTTTATCTTGCAATGTTCTAGCTAAACGAACCAAAATTTGTTTAAATATTATTATCGTCTTGCATTTACACATTGCCAGTTCAATTTTGCAGTCATTCATTTTCTTTGAAAAGGGGAGAAAACTGCTAAATATAATGTAAAAGTCTGGAAATCATCGTCTCGTTACAAAGCTCTGGAGGCTTGTCTGATGTTTTGTGGTTTACCTCACATTGTGTAAACTTAGTAGTAAATGGATAATAGAATAATGTCTTTCTCAGTAAAACTATGTTTTCTATTTTGAACTACATTGATGTTTTCCAGTTGAAGCAGTTTCATCCGTTGTAAGTTATTCATTTAGTATCCAAGTTTTTGGAGTCATATGGATAAATCTATTCCATAGTGGTAAACTGGGCACATAGACAGCAGTGACAGGAAATGAAAAGATGTCTTTTTATGAAAATGACTGTCACCACAACTAGTTTAGTGCCACTTATTTAAATTTTCATGCATTATTGATTCTGTTAAATTTCCCCATTTGTGCCTTATCTATTATTTTATTCTGATCAAATAGCATTTTATTTCCATCTTTATCTGTGATAGCCATCCTATTCTTGCTAACAAGGCCTTCTTAGGCCTATGTGGCACCACTATATATTGATGTAAACCTCTAAACTATTTGCTAAATCAGGATTCTGTCATTACATGTGACACTGTTTATGGAATTATTTGGATTTTCTGGCATTGTCTAGAAATTCTTTTCAATAATTTGTTTACGTAAGGGATGGCAAATGCTTTGGTTAAAATCTCTATATGCACCATGTAAAGTCTCTTTTAACAACTACTGATAACTGCTGTTATCAATACATCTAAAATAGTGTCATACTGTTGTGGTACTTGACATGTGTTCCAATTACACTCAATTTTCTCTTTTCCAATAATAGAAAGGTATATCCCAGACTGCTTCTTGATAAAATAAAGTCCTAATTCCCAGAATAATTCTTGCAAATCTTTATAATGTATCAATGTTATTTTAAAGTTAGGGCCCAATTTTGTGCAAATAATAAAAATGTAGTCTTTCTTCTTGCCAATGATAGAAGTTCTCATTTTATATATTTGTTTCTTTTAAGGACTGATTGCTGTGTGTGTGTGTGTGAGAGAGAGAGTGCTGGATTAGTGATGGTGAATGCATCTGCTTTCCTTGGTACTATTAGCAGCTGATCAATGTAACATAAGGGTAGTGTAATCCCTGCTGGTGCAGGATCATCTATACCTGAACTTCGGCAGCATGCAGGTAATTAGGTGCCTTTTCACATTAGCGATATAGTAGGGTGAGGCTACATTATTTTCTCTGCTACCTTTTTCACCCTTGATGGTCCTGCTGTCCAAACCTTGAACCTGCATCCAGGTTTCTCCATCAACGATATATTTCTTTATAGACCATATAGGTGGGTACTAGGCTCCAAAGTCAATAACTTTTGACAGGCGGAATGTAAAAAGATAAAACCTTAAAAGATCTTGCCCCTAGGAGGCCATGCAGAATCCCTTACTTCAATCAGGGTAAAAACGTACCCTGTGTAATTTTGGATTTAAACTAAAGTTTAGTATTCACATGGCATGAAGCCCAAATGCAAATCTCCTAGTTCTGCGGTCAAGAAAAATTCCATTCAAGAGTCAAGTGATTATAGAGCCCCCCCGCGTGTGAACTGAATTGAGGCGGCATTAAACACAAACATCCGTCCCATCTATACTGGTACCAGGAGCCATTCTGGTACTACGTGCCCTGGATACCAGACAGATTAACTATGAGCTAACCTGTAATGTTCAGCCACAATGTCCCGAGAAAAATTTCTTGCCAACTGTGCACAAAATGTTTTTACAACACCAGATTTGTTTGATTGCTTATTCCAGAAAGTTTTAAATTATCAGCTTTATTCTGACATGCTTCCATTTTTCCAGAATGAAGGGTTAATTTACCTCATACTGGAGAAGATAACAAACCAAACAAAAAATGGTAGATACATGCCATTTTGCTGACAGTTTCTGTGCATTCAAAATCTACCTGTGGTGTCAAAAGCAAACCAGCCAATCACACAATGCCTGGAATGAAACTTCTTCACATGTTTTAACCAGCTACATCGGCACTTAATTGATATAACTATGGAAGGTTTGGGTTATCCTTTTTTTTTCCATCACCCAACCGTTGGTGCCCCTGCCATCAGGCGCCTGGGCCCTAAGCTCTGGAATTCCCTCCCTAAACCTCTCTGCCTTTCTATCACTCTCTAACCAAGCTTTCAGTCATCTGCTCTAATATTTCCTTATGCAGCTTGGTGTCAAATTTTACTTTATGATGCTCTTGTGCAACAATTTGGGACATTTTACTATGTTAAAGATACTATATAAATACTAGCTTTTTCTATTCATTCTGTGCATATGGGCATCTCTAGAAAGGCCAGCAATTATTGCCCATATCTAATTGCCCTTAAGAAGGTGGCACTGAACTGTCATCTTGAACTGCTGCATGAGGTGACAGGGTGCCCCCAATGCTTTTAGATAAGGAGTTTCAGAATTTTGACTCATCCGCCATGAAAAACCCAGCATAAAACACTTCCAACTAGGCAGAACTAAAATCAAGAACATCCTGATTTTACCCACAATGGCTACTCCTACCAAAAAAAAAGTCTTGAGTCTTTAATGTTCTCAGTAAAGTTTGTTCTCTACCAGGTCATGACTGTCATCCATCTGCACTTCCCTCAAGCAATCGAAGTACATTGCATCCTGACTGGCAAAATACTACTGTCAGTATTTTATGAATTTTCAGATATTTATTATAAACAAGAATTATAATAAAATTACATCCATGTGTGGTTATGCTGCTTTTATTTACATAGTACCTGTCTCAGAAGGTTTAAGATATTTACTTATAGTACATGACATTGATTTACAGATTGGAAGCTATACTGAAGTGTTTATACACTACGATGCATTGTTTTTCATATGAAGTAACCTTCTTAACTCAGCGACTCAACTTTCCACAATTAAATTCCAGCTACTGTCTGTCAGGTTGAAAATTGAAGCATGTTAACAAATAAAGTCAAAGAATTTTTAGTGTAGTTAAGCAGTTTGGGATGTCCTGATGTCATAAAAGGCACTACATAAATGCAAGTCAGTCAGTCTTTCTTTTCTTAAACTTCCCTCCAAATCTTCTCACCAGGCATAGCCTTCTCATCCACTTCTCGCTTATAAAACAACGCCTTCTCTGACTCACAGTGAGCAGTGCCATGCAAGATCCACAAGTATGTGGTAATACAATTAAATGACTAATTATTCAGTTAATTCAAATACATGCAATTTATTTTGGAGGTTCATTTACTAAAATAAATAGGAGAGAGGCGAGAAGTCAATTACTGCTTTCGACCAGTCTTGCTCACCTCCTCATTCGCATGTATTTTCTTGTTAAATAAAGTAAACCATAGAGTAAACATTAGCATATAGGTCTCCAGTGTAGGTTGAATTATTAAGAGCAACAGCATTTCATTCAGTTCTTCTAGATTGATGCAGAGCATTGGCTTATATGAGGAGGATTATGAGGGTAGCTTATTTGGAGCTTTCCCTATTTACACTGTGTTATAGGTGGATGGGAGTAACAGACTTTACATTGATTCACTGAGAGAGTGAATAGAATTGATGCCCATGCTGTAGCTCTTGTCATAACATTGATATTCCTCTTGGCTTTCAACTACACAATATAGTTGAAAGAGAACTCCAGTTAGCTCCTTCAACAGCCCAGTTTAAAGTTGAGTCATATAGACGTGAAAGGTCCCAGGTTCAACCCACAAGTTTGTGCGAAGTTAGGTGGTTTCAACCAGGATGGCAACAAGGCTACATTGATTGGTTTCTGTAACCCTGAGCTAGGAATTTTAACCTACCCCGTCAAACAGCCTATGACACTCATTCTGTGGAATCAAGTATGAAGAATGACCATTTGAATGTTGTAGAGGAAGGCAACTGTTGCCTTTAGAATCATGCCACAGCATGATTCAGTATCTTCATGGAAGAAGGGGGAGAGCATTAGAGAGTTGTAGTAAAATAAGGGAAAGTCCAAGTCTTCATTGATATGGAACCGACTTCAGATCCAATTTGAAGCAGATCACCTCCATTTGCAGTTATGAATTCGGGACTCAAGGTGATAACAAACTCTAACTTACAACTGGAATTTCCTCGATTTGATTTTTTTTGCTGAAATTACAGCAATATTTTTGCTAATTTCCCTGCCAATCTTACTGGTGGCAATATATGCTGAATATTTCCTGAGGAACTCATTGGCATACAAGTGAATGTAAAAACCAGCTCAAAATGAACGGAAATCAGCGTAAACAATCAGGACCCAAGGAGGACATGGAATATTCAGCATCTTCTTTAAGTCTGTCATTATTTTAGTGATGTCATGAAAATGAAACTTTGAAGCCACCAAAGTGTAATTTATGCACATTAAGCACTGCATGTTCAAGAAAGTGCATTGGTGAAAGCGTTTAGCTTTTTGATGTTATAGATTATAATACCATAAATATGTATCTGAAAAATACAGCGTAGGTCTCCATTAAGAGAAATACATTAAAATTGTTAAAACACCAGAAATCAAGACTTTGAGTCCAGCTGCACCTGAAATGTTGGGTGTAAATCTGCACTCATTCAGAAATGGCATGAGGTGGAGCTATGTTAATGAGCTAAATGGGGTTTTGGTGGAACTCTGGAGTGATACAAACCAGTGTAATTCACTTCCTTTTGAATTTCCTTGGAGAGATCTGATTGTTTATACTGTTGCAATATGGCTTACTCCACTGTTGTGTTAAAAATTATGAGGAAATTCCAGGCCCAGTGATTACTGAGACCATCTCATTCTCGAGCTACTTCAATTCTTCCATGAGAAAGCTTTGCTCTGTAGTCAAAGTGCTTTGCTCAGACAGCTCAATTTTCTTCCTGAAAGCTGGCAGGCCACAAATGTATTTTGCATTACATGATGGTAGCTGTAAAATGGTATGTGTGGTTTGTGCCTGTTATGCCCGCCAATGGATGCGCTATATTATTAAGGAGCTTTACAGAACCATCATGGTTAACTACTGTATGTGCAGCATTCTCCAAGGAATATAAAGTCTAAAGCAGAAAATGATCGGGTATCAAATTGTTTCTTTCACCCAGATGGCTCTCCCTCAAAATTGCTGACAATGCCAGCTGAGAATTGACTTTAATGTCCCGTCAGTAAAATATATAATGCGAGCCTTTCAGTTTGTTTCTGCCTGACAACAACGAATTTGTCATCTTCGAATCTCAACCAGGATGACAGCAGAGCTGTTAGAATTAGCAATGCCCTGGGCTGGAGAGGGCTGCAGCAAGGGAGTGGAGAGGGGAGGGGCGAGGGTGGCTAGTGGGGTGATTGTGTGGTGGGTTGGAGTCAGCCAGAGTTTTTGTTCCTGATTGCTACTGGAAAGTATGGGTGTTGGATGGGGGGAGGGCTGAGCCTGGCTGTCACACCCTTCACAATGGAACAGCCTATCATTGTCTGTGTACACCCACAGGGGAATGCCCATCTGCTTGAGGTCCCTGAATGGTCCTGGCACCTGTGAAACTGTACCCAACAAAAATCAGCTCTTTCAGGAAAGGAAAGGAGAAAACTTGGTGAAAATGACCTTGTGAGCTATTATTTTTTTTAAAGTGAATAAATATAAGAGCCAATTTTCCAAATTAAAAATTCATGGATGAAAAATGGTGTGAAATGTACCCACGATTTCTCAATCCGTGCTCTCAGCAAGGCTCCATACTGGGAGTACCAATTTAGGAAATTGCACATATAATGGCTACAGTTTAAAATTTTGAGAATATTCTATTCATTAATTTGTATCAGAATCAAAAACTATATACAGATGCAACTCACTTTCTTAACAGGAAGCCTATGGGTTTACATTATTTTTTTGCTAATTTTAACAGGTATTTCAACTTTTTTCAGGACTGATATTTTGGAATTAAAAAATGGCATGCATATTCAACTGTCATCTGGCAAACAGTGTTAAGTAGATTATGGAATGCTTAATAGTAGCCAAGCTTATTCATGTGCCGGATGAGGGTCACTTCAGACTAATTGTTCCTCATCCTGGGAGACTGACATATGGCTTAGAATTTCATGTAAGTATGTGAACTGGTATGTAAATAAGGGAGCAGAACTGAGAGTACCAAAAATCCAGCCAGCATCTGTTTGATTTAGAACATTCTGTACTTCTTTAAAAGCTTATGGTTCCTATCTTTCTGAATTGGTGTCACACAACAAAAGTTGTATAGCCACTCTGCTGAATAGCAAGTTCCACTTGAATGCCAGTTTGCTCCATGTACAGATTTTCCTGTATTCATATCAATGCAAGTAAATCACACAAACAAGCTCCTTTTATAAGCAATTGATTAATACTGTTGTGCAGCCTATAGTGGAAAGGAGCAAAGAGTCTGTGAGATATTAAATTCCTGCCACTTTTATGTTACTCCATGAAGCTTTGTGGTTTCCTCCACTTAAAACTATGTGGTTTATGGAATGTTATATGGCAGAAGCGCAATATGGTGAAGCTAATGGTGCTTTGAGTTCATCCTGTTATATTTCAGGGTAGGGCCTGAGCACATGTGTGAACAGAGAAATAACTGCATGTGTACAAGATTACAGACATCCAGTTAAGAAGCCATGATCGCAGGTTTAAGGCAATTAGGTACGTGCAGTCTTGTGCTTCCACAGTTGTTGAAAGTCAGTTACATGAATTTTAATTTCTGCCTCTAGCCATTCCCCACTAGCTTCAAAAGATCCATTCTGATCAGCAGTGTAAAAACCGTGTTGCTTGATGCTGCAAGTGAACTAAGTGCTCAGTTCACCAATCGGTAAAACGCAATGGCAGCCAACAATATAAGTGCCATTGAAAACGTTTTGGAAATGGGCCTCATTTATTTTTTTAAAATTTTTATTGGCAGAAAAATAATTGGCTCATTCTCTTGTGATCTTATTGGGGAAATTTATGAATAGGGAAAGGCCTTTTGGCCGACACATAGAACAGAAGGAGGAATTTTCTGAACTTAGGCCCTGCCAAAATGGTGGGATCATTAGCAGGTCAGGAATCCATCTGATTAAGTAGTGGGCTTTGTCAAGGCTCTTTAACTGAGCCACGATATTAGCATCTCACCTCCGAGTTCCTTGGCCAATCGGAGGTTGGGCAGGATGACATGCTAGATCTGTCAAAGAAAGGATTACATGGGTTGCAATAGCTTAATGGATTAGTCATGGATTTTTGAGGCTGCAGCAACCATAGGAATGGAGAGGAGTTCTGGGAAGGATGCTCCCCAGGTCTCTCTTGCCTGGAGGTCCTATTGTGGGATCTAAGGGGCTGCAGTGAGATGAGCTCTCTCAAGTACAGGAGCAAGCAAATGAGCAAGCATGGATGGAAGTGGCCAAGGAAGTCAACAACAGAAGTATGGTCCTTCCAACCTGGAGACAATGCACCGAGAGGATCCAGGATCTCAGGAGGCCGGGAAAGGTGAGTGACAAAACCCTTTCAGGTGCTGAGCCCTGACACTCTGACTTTCAGAAAATTCTCTTGCACAAACTCCTCAGAACAGCACACCTTGCAGCTGCACTCATTCCTCTCCCTCTCTCTAAGCACCTCCTCATATCCTCATCTGAACAGCCAACACTCTCACTCACCCTCATCCTATTGCCCTCTCACACCTATGCCTCAGATTCACCCTTCACAAATGGTGTCCTTCCCTGCGATCTACACAAGCCATTTCTAACACTCATAACTCTCCTCTTTCTCTCCTTGCAGAAGAGAGCACACAGAAACATGGGAAGACGCAAACACTCATGGTGGGGGTGAGGAATGAGGGGTTTGGGTGTGGCCCTGGCAGCCACTGGCAATGCATGCCAACCTGATCCACTGGGAAGAAGGACTTCTTCCAGGGGCCTCCTGGGCACTGGTGCTCACACAAGTTGAGAGAGCTGATCTTCTACCTGTAGAGCCTCTGTTGGTGGTCCCTTCTCCTTCCAGTTTGCTGTCTATATGCATCCCCTCTAGAGCAGCAGTTGGTGATGGTGTTGTTTCTCGTCTTGCTCCTCATCGAAGGTGTATGGTAGAGCTCCATAAGCTGCCCTGATGCCTGGTGAAGAAGGGCAGCAATGATGTGTAGTTAAAGGTGACTACAGTGCAAGGCAGATAAAGTGCCTTCCAAGAGGTTTGCAATCACCTGTCAAGCAGTAACAGCGCTTTCTCAGAAGAAGTACTATGAACAGCAGCCTCTCACCTTGCCCTGGCTGGAGCTCTTCAATTTCACTGATCAAAGCCTCCCCAGCCTGACAATTTCACTCAAAAAGCATTGGCCTTTGTGCATTCACCTTGTTCACCCTGGCGACCTGCTGACATGTCAGGAAACAGGTGCCCTGACTGTTAAAGCCAAAATTAAGGTTAAAACAGTACTTAATTAGCTATTTTATTCTTTTAATTACCTACCCGACAGCGTAATCTCCCACTTGCCTTAAAACCCACATGGATTTTTTTTTTAGAATTAGAACATTACAGCGCAGTACAGGCCCTTCGGCCCTCGATGTTGCGCCGACCTGTGAAACCATCTGACCTACACTATTCCATTTTCATCCATGTGTCTATCCAATGTCCACTTAAATGCCCTTAAAGTTGGCGAATCTACTACTGCTGCAGGCAGGGCGTTCCACGCCCTTACTACTCTCTGAGTAAAGAAACTACCTCTCACATCTGTCCTATATCTATCACCCCTCAACTTGAAGCTATGTCCCCTCGTGTTTGCCATCACCATCCGAGGAAAAAGACGCTCACTATCCACCCTATCTAACCCTCTGATTATCTTATATGTCTCTATTAAGTCACCTCTCCTCCTCCTCCTCTCCAACGAAAACAACCTCAAGTCCCTCAGCCTTTCCTCGTAAGACCTTCCCTCCATACCAGGCAACATCCTAGTAAATCTCCTCTGCACCCTTTCCATAGCTTCCACATCCTTCCTATAATGCGGTGACCAGAACTGCACGCAATACTCCAGATGCGGTCTCACCAGAGTTTTGTACAGCTGCAGCATGACCTCGTGGCTCCGAAACTCGACCCCCCTACTAATAAAAGCTAACACACCATATGCCTTCTTAACAGCCCTATTAACCTGGTTAGCAACCTTCAGGGATTTATGCACCTGGACACCAAGATCTCTCTGTTCATCTGCACTACCAAGAATCTTCCCATTAGCCCAGTACTCTGCATTCCTGTTACTCCTTCCAAAGTGAATCACCTCACACTTTTCCGCATTAAACTCCATTTGCCATCTCTCAGCCCAGCTCTGCAGCCTATCTATGTCTCTCTGTACCCGACAACATCCTTCGGCACTATCCACAACTCCACCGACCTTAGTGTCATCTGCAAATTTACTAACCCACCCTTCTACACCCTCTTCCAGGTCATTTATAAAAATGACAAACAGCAGTGGCCCCAAAACAGATCCTTGCGGTACACCACTAGTAACTAAACTCCAGGATGAACATTTGCCATCAACCACCACCCTCTGTCTTCTTTCAGCTAGCCAATTTCTGATCCAAAGCTCTAAATCACCTTCAACCCCATACTTCCGTATTTTCTGCAATAGCCTACCGTGGGGAACCTTATCAAACGCCTTACTGAAATCCATATACACCACATCCACTGCTTTACCCTCATCCACCTGTTTGGTCACCTTCTCGAAAAACTCAATAAGGTTTGTGAGGCACGACCTACCCGTCACAAAACCGTGCTGACTATCTCTAATGTACTTATTCTTTTCAAGATGATTATAAATCCTGTCTCTTATAACCTTTTCCAACATTTTACCCACAACCGAAGTAAGGCTCACAGGTCTATAATTACCAGGGCTGTCTCTACTCCCCTTCTTGAACAAGGGGACAACATTTGCAATCCTCCAGTCTTCCGGCACTATTCCTGTCGACAATGACGACATAAAGATCAAGGACAAAGGCTCTGCAATCTCCTCCCTAGCTTCCCAGAGAATCCTAGGATAAATCCCATCTGGCCCAGGGGACTTATCTATTTTCACACTTTCCAAAATTGCTAACACCTCCTCCTTGTGAACCTCAATCCCATCTAGCCTCGTAGCCTGAATCTCAATATTCTCAACAACATTTTCTTTCTCTACTGTAAATACTGACGCAAAATATTCATTTAACACTTCCCCTATCTCCTCTGATTCCACACACAACTTCCCACTACTATCCTTGATTGGCCCTAATCTAACTCTAGTCATTCTTTTATTCCTGATATACCTATAGAAAGCCTTAGGGTTTTCCCTGATCCGATCCACCAATGACTTCTCGTGTCCTCTCCTTGCTCTTCTGAGCTCTCCCTTTAGATCCTTCCTGGCTAGCTTGTAGCTCTCAAGCGCCCTAACTGAGCCTTCACGTCTCATCCTAACATAAGCCTTCTTCTTCCTCTTGACAAGCGCTTCAACTTCTTTAGTAAACCACGGCTCCCTCGCACGACAACTTCCTCCCTGCCTCACAGGTACATACTTATCAAGGACACGCAGTAGCTGCTCCTTGAATAAGCTCCACATTTCGATTGTTCCCATCCCCTGCAGTTTCCTTCCCCATCCTACGCATCCTAAATCTTGCCTAATCGCATCATAATTTCCTTTCCCCCAGTTATAATTCTTGCCCTGCGGTATATACCTGTCCCTGCCCATCGCTAAGGTAAACCTAACCGAATTGTGATCACTATCACCAAAGTGCTCACCTACATCTAAATCTAACACCTGGCCGGGTTCATTTCCCAGTACCAAATCCAATGTGGCATCGCCCCTGGTTGGCCTGTCTACATACTGTGTCAGAAAACCCTCCTGCACACACTGGACAAAAACTGACCCATCTAAAGTACTCGAACTATAGTATTTCCAGTCGATATTTGGAAAGTTAAAGTCCCCCATAACAACTACCCTGTTACTCTCACCCCTGTCGAGAATCATCTTCGCTATCCTTTCCTCTACATCTCTGGAACTATTCGGAGGTCTATAAAAGACTCCCAACAGGGTAACCTCACCTCTCCTGTTTCTAACCTCAGCCCATACTACCTCAGTAGACGAGTCCTCAAACGTCCTTTCTGTCGCTGTAATACTCTCCTTGATTAACAATGCCACACCCCCCCCCTCTTTTACCATCTTCTCTGTTCTTACTGAAACATCTAAATCCCGGAATCTGCAACATCCATTCCTGCCCCTGCTCTACCCATGTCTCCGAAATGGCCACTACATCGAGATCCCAGGTACCAACCCATGCTGCAAGCTCACCCACCTTATTCCGGATGCTCCTGGCGTTGAAATAGACACACTTTAAACCAGGTTCTTGCTTGCCAGTGCCCTCTTGCGTCCTTGTAACCATATCCCTGACCTCACTACTCTCAACATCCTGTACACTGGCACTACAATTTAGGTTCCCATTCCCCTGCTGAATTAGTTTAAACCCCCCCGAAGAGCACTAGCAAACCTCCCCCCCAGGATATTGGTACCCCTCTGGTTCAGGTGAAGACCATCCTGTTTGTAGAGGTCCCACCTACCCCAGAAAGAGCCCCAATTATCCAGGAAACCAAAACCCTCCCTCCTGCACCATCCCTGCAGCCACGTGTTCAACTCCTCTCTCTCCCTATTCCTCGCTTCGCTATCACGTGGCACTGGCAACAACCCAGAGATAACAACTCTGCTTGTTCTCGCTCTAAGCTTCCACCCTAGCTCCCTAAATTTCTGTCTTAAATCCCCATCTCTCTTCCTACCTATGTCGTTGGTGCCTATGTGGACCACGACTTGGGGCTGCTCCCCCTCCCCATTAAGGATCCCAAAAACACGATCCTAGACATCACGAACCCTGGCACCTGGGAGGCAACATACCAACCGTGAGTCTCTCTCGTTCCCACAGAACCTCCTATCTGTTCCCCTAACTATGGAGTCCCCAATGACTAATGTTCTGCTCCTCTTCCCCCTTCCCTTCTGAGCAACAGGGACAGACTCTGTGCCAGATATCTGTACCCCATTGCTTACCCCTGGTAAGTCGTCCCCCGCAACAGTATCCAAAACGGTATACCTGTTGTTGAGGGAAACGGCCACAGGGGATCCCTGCACTGCCTGCTGGTTCCCTCTCCTTCCCCTGACGGTAACCCATCTATCTACTTCTTTTACCTGAGGAGTGACTACCTCCCCATAACTCCTCTCAATAACCTCCTCCGCCTCCCGAATGATCCGAAGTTCATCCAGCTCCAGCTCCAGTTCCCTAACGCGGTTCTCGAGGAGCTGGAGTTGGGTGCACTTCCCACAGATGCAGTCAGCAGGGACACTCTTGGCGACCCTTACCTCCCACATTCTGCAGGAGGAACATACAACTGCCTTAACCTCCATTCCCACTATTCCAAATTCCCAACAAATCGACTGAAAAACCAAAAAAAAACAAAAAGTCAAAACTTGTTAGGTTAGCAATCCAACGGACAGAACTTCCTAAATAAAAAGCTTACCTTATCAACACACCAGAGTCCTTTTTTTTGGTTAGAGGAGGAGGGTGGGTGGGAGACACTACACGTGTAGTGTCTCGGGTACAGCCACCACACAAATATATACCTTTTTCCTTACCCAGCAGTCCCCTGGTCCTCCGAAAACAAAAGGGAATTCACTTTTAAACTTACGCTGAAATTGACTTCACAGCTGTAAGCCCGTTCACGCACCTCCGTTGCTATCCAAGCTGCAGTCACCGAAACTAAAAGAAAGAGATTCTAAACCACACAAATATATACCTTTTTCCTTACCCAGCAGTCCCCTGGTCCTCCGAAAACAAAAGGGAATTCACTTTTAAACTTACGCTGAAATTGACTTCACAGCTGTAAGCCCGTTCACGCACCTCCGTTGCTA
This sequence comes from Heterodontus francisci, assembly GCF_036365525.1. NCBI lineage: Eukaryota > Metazoa > Chordata > Chondrichthyes > Heterodontiformes > Heterodontidae > Heterodontus > Heterodontus francisci. The sequence continues at coordinate 20,969,962 of NC_090387.1, read as the reverse complement.
TCCAAGCTGCAGTCACCGAAACTAAAAGAAAGAGATTCTAAACCACACAAATATATACCTTTTTCCTTACCCAGCAGTCCCCTGGTCCTCCGAAAACAAAAGGGAATTCACTTTTAAACTTACGCTGAAATTGACTTCACAGCTGTAAGCCCGTTCACGCACCTCCGTTGCTATCCAAGCTGCAGTCACCGAAACTAAAAACCCAGAAGAAGGCAGGATGATGTCGGGCTCCCAATCCAACATCCCTTTTAGGGGATTTAACTCCCCACATACACCCAAACCCGCCTCTCCTTGCTTCGGAAAATTCCCCTGATTAAATTTTACAGAACAGTAGGTGACCATTTAATCCAACACGCCTGTGACAGCTCTTTGAAAGAGCTGTCCAATTTAGTTCCACACTCCAGCACCTTTCCCCATAAATTAGTTCTGTTCAAGTACATGGTCAATTCTGGTGTAAAATTTCCTATATAGTCTAATTCCACTATCCTTAACAGACCTTAACAACGCTATGTCTGAAGAAGTTTCTCATTTTCCCTCTAGTTCTTTTTCCAATTATTTTAAATCCATAACCTCTAGTTATCAACCCATTTGCCAGAGGAAGTAGTTTCTCTCTACTTATGCTATCAAATTCCCTTATAATTTTGAATACCCTCATGCTTACCTGGTAAAACTCCTCTGTACCCTCTCCAGGGCCTTGACATCCTTCCTAGAGTGTGGTGCCCAGAATTGCACACAGTACTCCTGCTCAAGTCTAAGCAAAGGTTTGTAAAAATTTAGCATGACTTCCTTGTTTTTGTATGCAATGCCCCTCTTTACAAAGCCAGGTATTCCATATGCTTTCGAAAACGCCTTCTCAACTTGCTCTGCTACCTTCAAAGGTTTATCCCTCTCTTCTTGCACACACATCCATTTCCCACCCCCACCAAATTAATACCATTTTGATTATACTGCCTCTCTATATTATTTCTCCCAAAGTGCATCACTTCACATTTAGCTGCAATAAATTGCATCCACCATGTGTCTGTCCATTTCACCAGTTTATCAACGTCCTCCTGAAATCTGTTGCTATCCTGCTCACTATTTACTACATTGCCATGTTTTGTATTGTCAGGAAACTTCAAAAGTCTACTTCCTATACCCAAGTCTAGTCCATTTATGTATAACAAGAAAAGCAATGGTTCTAATACTGACCCCTGGATGACCCCACTTCATACTTCTCTCCAGTCTGAAAACATCTGTTCACCACTACTCTCTGCCTCCTATTTCTTAGCCAATTACATACCCAAGTTACCACCATCCCTTTAATGCCATGTGGTTCTATTTTCTGAATAAATCTGTTATGTGGTGCTTTATTAAATGTCTTTTGAAAGTCCATATATACATGCATTTCCTTCATCAACCCTCTCTATTACTTCATCAAAGAACTCAATCTGGTTAGTCAGAAATGATTTGCCTTCAACAAATCTGTGTTGGTTATCCTTTATTAACCCATTATTCTCTCAGCAAAAATTAATTTTGTCCTTGACAATGCTTTATAGTAGTTTTTCCACCATTGCTATTAGCCTGATTGACCTTTAGTTACTGGTTGTATTCCTCGTCCCTTTTCTTTAACCTGGAGTGTAACATTTGCAATCCTCTAGTCCTCTGATACTACTCCAATATGCAAGAAAAATTGATAGATTGTGGTCAAAGTTCTGCTATCGCCATCCCAGCTTGCCTCAGCAACACAGGGTGCATCCTGTCTGGACTGTGTAACTTGTGGACTTTGATGCCAACCCATTTAACACCTTGTTTCTTTTCATTATCAGTCTTTTCGGTTGTTTTCAATCCCAGAAAAGGAGGCACTGCTAGGCCTGGTTATTGGGAATTAGGTGGGCCGAGTGGATCAAGTATCAGTAGGAGATCATTTAGGGGACAGTGATCATTGTATCATAACATCTAGGCTATGTAAAAGGACAAAGAACAATTCAGAGTAAGAATAATTAACTGGGGGAAAGCCAACTTCAATGGGGTAAGAATGGAGCTGGGACGAATAAATTGGAGTCAAAGGTTGGCAAGAAAATTGGTAGCTGAACAATAGGCTACCTTCAAAGAAGAGATAGTTCGGGCACAGTCAAGGATGTTCCTTTGAAGAGGAAAGGCAGGGTAAACAAATCTAGAGTTCCCTGGATGACAAACGAGGTGGAGATTGATGATAAAGCAGGAAAAATGTGCTTTTGACAGATGCCAGTTAGAAAATATTATTGAGAACCAGGCTGAATATAGAAGGTTCAGAGGGAAAATGAAAAAGCAAATAAGAGAAGCAAAAAGAAAGCATGAAAAGAGACTGGCAGCTAACATTAAAGGGAATCCCAAAGTTTTCTATGGACATATAAATAGTAAAAGGCTGGTAAAAGGAGGAGTGGGGCCGATTAGGGACCATAAAGGGGATTTACGCATGGAGGCTGAGGTATTAAATGAATACTTTGCATGTGTCTTTACCAAGGAGAAGGCAATAGTGAAAGAGGAGGTAATTCAGACACTAGAAGGGCTTCAAATTGATAAGGAGGACGTATTAGATAGGCTGTCTGTACTTAAAGTGGATAAAGCACCAGGACCGGATGAGATGCATCCAAAGATACCGAAGGAAGTGAGGGTGGAAATCACCGAGGTACGGGCCATAATTTTTCAGTCTTCCTTAGACTCAGGGGTAGTGCCAGAGTACTGGAAAATTGCAAATATTACACTTTTGTTCAAAAAAGGGTGTAAAGATAAGCCTAGCAACTACAGGCTAGTCAGTTTAACTTCAATGGTGTGGAAACCAGCATGGATTTCTTAAGGGAAAATCATGTTTAACTAACTTGCTGGAGTTTTTTTAGGAGACAACAGAGAGGGTTGATGAGGACAATGCAGATGATGTGGTGTACATGGATTTTCAAAAGGTATTTGATACACTGCCACATAACAGACATGTAAGCAAAGTTATAGCTCATGAAATATAAGATGGTAGCAACATGGATACAGAATTGGCTGAGTGACAGGAAACAAAGAGTAGAGGTTAATGGATGTTTTTCAGGCTGGAGGAAGGTTTGTAGTGGAGTTCCCTAGGGGTCAGTGTTGGGACCCTTGCTTTTCCTGATACATATTTAAGACCTAGACCTTGGTGTATAGAGCACAATTCCAAAGTTTGCGGATGATACGAAACTTGGAAGCATTGTGAGCTATGAAAAGGTTAGTGTAGAACTTCAGAAGGGCATAGACAAGTTGGTGGAATGGGCGAGCAGGTGATAGATGATGTTCAATGCAAAGAAATGTGAAGTGACTGCTTTTAGTAGGAAGAACATGGATGGCAATGTTGAAAATGCTGGTCCCTGTAATTAACTAGGACTTACTTCAGGGTTAATAGAGAGCAGGTGATGCTCATTGCAGTTTGTATTTAAGGGCTGGGTTTTTCCCCAGTCGGGAGACTTACTTCTGGACAGGGAGAGATTCCAGAAGGGAAGAGTGGAAACTGGTATTTGTACTGAACTGTGGATTGAGAATAAAACAGTTGTGGATCACAGACTGTCTCCTGCTTCCTGATTTGGTGAATGGAAATCTGCCAATTGAACATGGAGGGACAATATAAAATAAAGGGTACAATTCTAAAGGGTGTGCAGGAACGACCTGAGTGTATTTGTGCATATTGTGTCCAGTTCTGGGCACCGCACTTTAGGAAAGATAGAGGACATTAGAGAGAGTAAAGAAAAGATTCACGAGAATGGTTCTAGGGATGAGGAACTTCAGTTATGAAGATAGATTAGAGAAGTTAGGACTATTTTCCTTGGAGAAGAGAAGACTGAGATGTGATTTGATAGAGGTATTCAAAATCATGAGGTGTCTGGACAGAGTAGATAGGGAGAAATTGTTCCCGCTCGTGAAAGAAGTGAGACCGAGAAGGCACAGATTTAAAGTATTTGGTAAGAGAAGCAAAAGTGAGATGAGGAAAAACATTTTCACGCAGTGAGTGCTTAAGGTCTGGAATGCACTACCTGAGAGTGTAGTGGAGGCAGGTTCAATTGAAGCATTCAAAAGGGAATTAGACTGCTATATGAAAAGGAAGAATGTGCAGGGTTACGGGGAGAAGGTAGGGGAATGGAACTGAGTGAATTGCTCTTTCGGAGAGCCGGTGCGGACATGATGCTCGGAATGGCCTCCTTCTGCACTGTAACAATTCTGTGATTCTGTGATTCTTTTAATCTTATTCCTCTATCCTCCTATCTCACAAAGGGCATGAGTCGGTGTCTCTTGAACCCATTGCATTATTTGCTTCAGATATTTCCCTGGTAACTTATTATCTATTGAGACTATTGATATTAATAGCTGATCCGTCATTAATCTCTGTGAAAGGAAAGCTGGTAACAAATCCACGGCATGAAAGCAACATTCTGCATATTGCATCTGCTGCTACACAGCAAGACCTCACCAGCAACTGACTAAAACAAAGGCGCTCCACCTTTACATGTAAGTCAAGCCTCAAAACCTGAACCTAGCTTTATTATATTGCACTCTTAATGTTTACTTTTTACAATCAAGTATTTGTTTACTGTGCTAGCATAGTTAACGTCCTAGAATTGAAGGATTAATAGCACTATTAGTTTTTATGTATGTTTCCAATAGGCTCAACGTATTCAGAATATTGAAGGAAGGGAAGTTTTTGTTGAATTGTAATTCCACCATGAAAACTTTACATATCAGTTTACCTGCTTCTAACACAAATTGTTCTAAGAACATGAGCTGAGATGTAACGATACGTCTTTCCACCAGAAGCTATTTTTTGGGAAAATAAAGGTTTTATGTGGAAATGCAAATGTCTCCTTTTAATCCTGACTCAATGTTGAGAGATTTTGTTTCTCAGACAAGAGACAGAAAGCAACTTTCTGTCACTTCAGCAGCTTTTAAATCTTGCTAAACAAATAGATTACTGTTCATCCAGGTGATTATTAGGTTCAGCGTGTAACAAGTTATTATAACACTCTTCAATTTGAAATAATTCTGTTCAGTTCAAAACAAAATTATACCTGGTGACTCATATCTGCATTCACTCATCTAGAAAAACTAGATCTCAAGCAATAATAAATTTTAACACCTTAAAGCAGTTTCTCTATTTCTTTTCATTCTAATTGATATTAGAAAACACAGATGAAGTTCAAGAAAGATATCAAAGACTACTCAAATGTAGATATTTAGCAAGTTGATACCACAAATATACATGGTATAACTTGGCCCTGATTTCATAGTAATAATACCAGTGAGGATATCAGTGCTCACCATGAATATGAAATAAATCAGACAGCAACATTTGAGGGCGTACATTTGCAACTGACCACCGAAATCTGGAAGTTGCTGTCTGGTTTTCTCTGTTCCTCCACAGGCTTCGCTACAAGGGACACTCGGCATTAAAATACATGAAGAGTGTGAAGATACTGAACCTACCCACTAGTTACCCACTAAGCATGCCAGAAAAATTCAGGGCTGGTGCATTCAGGTGTAAATGAATTTAGAAATGTCTTAATTACTGCCAAATAATCGCTCCAGCTCTGAAAATGGAATTTTGCAAGTGTGAAATGTCATTCCTTCAGATTTTAATTCTTGTTGGAGTTTAAAGAAGTGAAAATTAAAATAAGTTTTAACATTTTATTTGTGTCTTTTACCTCTCTTGATCCCATCTTTCTTTCCCTCTCTTTATTTTGCTTTCTGAACATGATTTTATATTGAATTAAATATTCTAATTTATATTTCCTGGTGTGTGTCTCAGTGATGATTCTTCAAACTGGTTGTACAGCTCCCAGATTCCCCCATAGAGGGGGCTGTGCTGGATCAGACATCCGATGAAAGAAAATTGACACTCAAAAGCCCACAAAATGTCTTTGGATGGCGGTAACTGCTACGATCGTCAAGTACTGTTTGTTCATCATTGTAAAATTCAGGCCATTTTTTTTCATGATCACATCTTTTTCTTCCAACAATATACTTTATTCATAAAATTTGTAAAAGTACATTACATAATAGTTCAAATTTGACACTACATAAAGTGCAATACAGATCAATTTCTTTCGATACAGTGCTTTAGGTGCCTCCCTACTTGCCATTACAGGTTACATTTATTATATACATTTACACTTCAAACATTCTCTGGTGCTCACAGCCTGAGGGGTTTTACATAATTTCCAGCCCCTCAGTATACAATGCTGGGACGGCCATAGACAGTAGCCTTTCCCCATTGAGCCTTTGTGGTAGTTGCCCCAAGCTTTAGTGCATCCCTCAGCACACCATCCTGGACATTGGAATGTGCCAGTCTGCAATGCGTGGTCATCAATAGCTCTTTGCACTGGAAGACCAGCAAGTTTTGAGCAGGCCAAAGAGCGATTTTCACCAAGTTGATCGTCCTTCAGCAGCAGTTGATATTTTTTCAGTGTGCACTCCTGAAAACAGCCGGTAGAGCGCTGTGTTACAGAGCTGCTTGGGATGAACCTCGCCAAAAGTCACTGCAATTCTTTCCAGACCTGCTTTGCAAAGGCACATTCACTGCTAGTTACCAAGCCCTCATAAATCTTCCATCCTTTTCTATGCATTCCCTTCTCCCTTCCTTACACTTAATCTTTTTAGTGATAGAGCATTTAGTTACTTCAGCCCTAGACCATAGAACCCCCTTACCAACCACCACCCGCCACACCATCACCTCCCTCCCTATCTATAAAATGGTTCTCCAAATGTCTTCAAAGCAAACTTTCAGTTATCTCAAGTAGTTCTGCCACAAAAGGCGCTCACTCCTTTTTTCCTCTGCAGTGCACCTTGGAGTGTGCTATACAAATGCATCTTGTTCTTCTGTTCTTGTTTTTCTTCCTCTTACTTTTGCTGTTGTGTTCTTCTCCTAATGTTTTTCAACTTCATTGTCTCTCCTTTTTTCTTTTTTTAATTATCTGTCTGATATTCCAGCAGGGTTCACATTTAAACTTCTACTTAAAACCCGCACTCTTGGCAATACTCATATGTTCAAAGGTCTTCAGACAAAATTATTGTAATTCAACTTATCTGTGTGATGTATGATGACTGACACACAAAGCTGGATTTTAAGAGCCCGCCTACAGGTAACTATAGGTCAGTTAGATTGACGTCTGTCATGGGGAAGGTGTTAGAATTGATATTTAAGGAGACTATAGCTGGGCACTTAGAAAAACTCAAGGTAATTGGGAATAGTCTGCATAGCTTTGTGAAAGGGCGATCAGGTTTAACCAATTTATTGGAGTTCTTTGAAGGAGTAACATGTGTCGTTGATTAAAGGCCAACTCGAGTCTGCAAATGAAACCCGACCCGAGCCCGACAGAACCACACCCAACCCTGAGTCCGACCCAGCCCGAGTCCTTTCATTTTTTCCCGCGCCCGACCTGACCATCAGTTAACCTACCTTCCATTTTTCACTTCGTTGCTTATCTGCACAAGCTTAAAATAACTAACAAAACCACCTTTCAAGTCCCAAAGGTATATTAACATTGGAGCCACTTACTTGAGGTGGTGAGAGAGTGTGTCGGACCCGGAAGTGTGACCCGAGCCTAACCCGACACATGTCGTCGGATCCCGTCGGGTTCGGGTCGGGTAGCCGGCCTTTACCATGGATAAAGGGGAGGCCTTTGACGTACTGTACTTGGACTGCTATCCTTTATTACGAGAGGAATTGAAAACAAAAGTAAGGATGTTATGCTTCAGTTATACAGGGCATTGGTGAGACCACATCTCCAATACTGTATGCAGTTTCAGTCGCCTTATTTAAGGAAGGCTGTAAATGCGTTGGAGGCAGTTCAGAGGAGATTTACTAGATTGATACCTGGAATGAGCAGGCATTTGACAAGGTGCCACATAAAAAGTTATTATGAAAAGTAGGAGCTCATGGTGTAGTGTGTAGCATATTAGCATGGATAGAAGATTGGCTGGCTGGCAGAAAACCGAGAGTATGCATAAATGGGTCCTTTTCTGATTAGCAGGATGTGACGAGTAGAGTCCCGCAGGGATCTGTGCTGAGGCCTCAACTTTTTACAATTTATATCAATGACTTAGATGAGGGGAGCGATGGCATGGTAACTAAATTTGCAGATGACACAAAGATAGGTAGGAAAGTATATTGTGAAGAGGACATGAGGAGCTTGCAGACAGATATAGATAGGTTGAGTGAGTGGGCAAAAATCTGGCAGATGGAGTATAATGTGGGAAAATGTTCACTTTGGCAGGAAGAATAAAAAAGCAGAGTATTACTTAAACGGAGAATGTCCACAGAACTCCAAGATGCAGAGGAATCTAGGTGTTCTAGTGCATGAGTTACAAAAATTAATCGGCAGGTACAGCAAGTAATAAAGAAGGCAAATGGAATGCTATCCTTTATTACGAGAGGAATTGAAAACAAAAGTAAGGATGTTATGCTCCAGTTATACAGGGCATTGGTGAGACCACATCTCGAATACTGTATGCAGTTTCAGTCGTCTTATTTAAGGAAGGCTATAAATGCGTTGGAGGCGGTTCAGAGGAGGTTTACTAGATTGATACCTGGAATGAGCAGGTTGTTTTATGAGGAAAGGTTGGACAGACTGGGCTTGTTTTCACAGGAGTTTAGAAGAGTGAGGGGCGATTTGATTGAAATATATAAGATCCTGAACGGTCTTGACAAGGTGGATGTGGAAAGGATGTTTCCTCTTGTGGGGGAGGAAGAACTAGGGAGCGCTGTTTTAAAATTAGGGGTCGCCCTTCCAGGACAGAGATGAGAATTTTTTTCTCTGAGGGTTGTGCGACTTTAGAACTCTCTGCCCCTGAAGATGGTGGAGGCGGGGTCATTGAATAATTTTAAGGTAGAGGTAGATAGATTCTTGTTAGGCAAGAGAATCAAAGATTAGCAGGGGTAGATGGGAGTGTGGAATTTGAGGCACAAACAGATCAGCCATGATTTTATTGAATGGCGGAGCAGGCACAAGGGGCCGAATGGCCTACTTCTGCTCCTAACTCATATGTTCATATGCTTGCGGCGAGCTCAAAAAATGGCGGCCCACCCTTGTGGGCTGCACGTCAAAGAGCCATCGCAATCTCTTGAGCGGCAGCTCATTTAAATAGCTGGGGCGGCCTGCACCAGCCCCCTGAATCACGTGGAGATGGGGGGCTTCCTATCACCAGCAACAGTCAGCTGCCTGTGCACAGGCGCAAGCGCCATATTTAAAGGGTAGCCAGCCCTGTCGGCACATTTACATTTTTAAAGTAACTCCCCCAAAATTAAATAAATAAATAAACACACCTTTCCCATCCCCCCCAATATCAATTACAGTAACTATTTGTCCTTCCCCCACCCCCCACAACACTTACCTTTTACACCTGGCCTTCCTCTCCACCCCACCCCCCCCCACCCCACCCCACGAGCTGCACAAAGTTTAAAGGTCAACCCATCCCACACTCCCTACACCTATTACATTTATTTGACCCAGTTCCCCCCCGTCCTTCACTGAAAATCTTAACTCCTCCCCCTTCCCCACCAGTGTGCACCACGTTTCCCCAGACGGGGATTTGGAGGCGCGGGAGGTCCGGCCACCATGCCGAAGACCACGGCAGGCCCTCAAGATCACTGGTAAGTCAATTTAAATGTATTAATTTTATTGATTTGAATATTTTAATTGCGGTCCCGTCGCCTAGTGGCGGGGGGTGCTGCCACAGAGCCTCGCCACCGCTGGGAGGATCGGACCGGGCCCTCAAGGTCCATAGCAGGCCTCATCTGGAGCCATCTTCAGGCCCCGCCCACTCACCCACTACAGAACCCGATGCCTGGGGCAAAACAAAATCCAGCCCACAATGTACTGCAGGATGATAAATAGCTACCATAAATACTCCCTCTGCTTTGCAGAACTGCAGTGACGTTGGACACCACATAATATCCCCATTGTTATTAAGTAGGAAAGCACTGGTCAATGCATCCATCACCTGCTTGATGTATGGATGAGCAGCATTTTGATGGAATACTGCGGATAATCTCAATATAACTGAAGAAGGAATTGAACATGACTTACAATGGCAGGTGTCCTTGCAGTCAATGGCACAGATCTGTAACCAGCTCTGTCCTGACTTGGAGTCTGTGGAGTCAGTTTTCACTGTCATTGCTAGGCAGGTATGCCAGGGCCTGTAGCTATGGTTGATGGCTTAATAGAAAGGTGTGGGCTGTCCAATTTCAGAGCCTTCTGTTCACCTTGATTCTTTCATCTTATTCTATTTCAACAATGACATACTCTGTTTGTGATACCTCATAATGAACCTCCATCACTAACTTTACTTGACCTGCCGACCACTAAAGGACTCTTCACTAAGACGAATTAATGCTCCTTGGGCTCAAGTGAAAGTTTTTATAGTATGAGTTTCTGCATTACAACAGTGACTGCACTTCAAAAAGTATTTCATTGGCTGTAAAGTGTTTTGAGACGTCCGGTTGTCGTGAAAGATGCTATATAAATGCAAGTCTTTCTTTTTCTTTCTTAGTCTTTCCTACTTCGCTGAAGTCTCCTAATTGCTTTCATTATATTTGTCATTCTGGGGAATTAGCAGACAAGTCGTGGCTATTTTATGTTCCAGACAAACATTGCATGCTGTTAGGAGAAAATAAAAAGCATTCTCCGAAATGTTTTCTTTGAAAAAAGAACATCGATTCATTTTTGTAAAATAAAAATACAAACAAAAATTAACTGCTGGAGCCAGTTCTAAAGTACTGTATAAAAATCCAGAAAAGCTTATAATCCTTTTAAGAACTCCAGATTGGCAAAGGGAGTGCCCAACTCCATTTTGTTCTAAGCATATGGAAAATCACATTAGGCTTAAACTCAATGCATTATTATATTTAAATAAGGCCCTGGCTTCTTTTTGGTTGAGGCCACTTCATGCTGGTCTAACACGTGTACTGGAAAATCCTGTTTGTTATTAAAGTTGTGTAGATCTTGATATGTGGAACTGAACCAGTATTTGAGGTCTTCCATTGCTTATTCTGCTCTTGCAGTGTTGTCCTTAAGGACAGGAACTAAACCCCATTGTCTATTTCATATTGAATTATTAATTACAACTGATTTATGCTGAATAAACTACCTTTCCTAAAAGCACACGCACACAGCTGCTTAGTTGGAATACCAGGCCCAGAATTACTGACAACTCACTATTGGCCATTTTGTGCTACTGCCGAAGACCAACTTCACCCCCAATGCCTGGTGTCTGTAATACACTTTTTGTTGACCATCTCACATATATTCTGTGATTTTATGTGTTCTCTGCAGTGTTGAATATTTTAGATTGTTTTAGAGCATCTCCCTGATGCAGAAGAAAATCCTGTTTAATGTTGTGTCTGAGCAGAATCAACATCCCATTCACTGATCCTGGTTGGTGTTTTCAGCAGGCCTCAGGTACCTGAATTTCTTGTGCTTCCACATTACCAGCAGAAGTGTACTGGAGCGGGTCTTCCACCTGCTTGTTCCTTGTGCCTCTGACTCTTCTATACCACCCAGAGGCAGCAGCGTTTCATTATATTTGTCATGCCAACGCAATGCAAATTTATGAACTATAAAATTAACTTATGAAATAAACCCTAAACGACACTTTTCTCCAAAATGGAGTTAAGAGGTCAGGTGACCTTCCCTTTCCTGTCAATACACATAGAACTACAAGAACCCTGAGCTAATTTTCATGTCTGGACAAGTCTTGGAGAAGTGTTTAAAATACAAATGACCTTTCTCGACACATCGCTGAGAAATCATTAAAATGCAAATGATCCTTTCTGTGGTAATGGCTGCTTCTCTCCAACTGATTAGGTTAAAAATGCTGTCACATGGAATGGGTGTGAAAAGCCTGACTTCAGCAAGGTGAGGTGAGGATGAATTACACTCGGACTCCATTGTCTCAGACTTCACCATAAGAAACTATTTATGATGGCCATGGAAAGAGAAACTGTGATCATATTACAGAAACTAGGTTTCTGATAAGGAGCTTTAACAAAGGTATATTTTGGGCCAACAAAGGACATCGAAGAGAAAGGACCCTGCCTAAAATTACCAGCTTTGAACTACATGCAGGCAGAGACTGGAGTTTGGCCTTGAACTCCCTACCTGAGAAATTGTACCAGGACTTCACCACTGACCTTTGGCTGGAATATAACAAGAGCAGCCTGCAACAGCGCATCCGTCTTCTTGAACCTCCCAAGTATTTCTTCAGTGAAGAAGTAAAAAGATTACATGCCTGCGCCGTTTCAAGTCTTCACCCCAGGGTAAAGCAAGTTTAACAGAAAACTCTTTAAAATCATCAGATCTAATGCATGCTATCTTTATAATGTCTATCTTTTCTTAAGTGTGTGTGTATCTGTATGAGTGTGAGAGTGGGCATTGTTGCATATTTCAGTGTTGTATAATAAACATTTATCTTTCTTTTAAACTTTCAAGAAAATCTGTCATTTGTCTGTTCTTGATAATTACAGCACTCAGGGTTTCAAAAGAAAAACAGTCGAGAGGTGGAAAAGGGGAAACCATCCCTGTCATCTCTCATCTGTCTGTAACATATTTTATATGAATTCTATTTATTTTAAATTTCTCTTTGGCAAAGAGTTATACTTGCAAAGAAGCTGACTCCCCTGACAGAGTACTCAGGGGCAGGTCGATGTAACTTTCTCCACAACCAGTTGCCCCCTTTTTTGCCACAAATGCACTTGACGGCTTGGTCCTGGAACTTTCACGTGGATCAAATAAAGTCCTTTGTTATATCCTTCCGAGTTCTGAATAATGGAGTATTGGTTGGATTCATGTCATTTATACGACAAGGTTAGTGTTCATTGTCTGTGTTAGCTGTGGCTCAGTTGGTAGCACTCTTGTCTCTATGTTACAAGACCCAGGCTTCAAATCCCACAGTACGGTTCGAGTCCGCTGTCACTGCTGACGCTCCAGTGCAGTATGGAGGGAGTGTTGTACTGATGGATGGTGCTACCTTTTGGATGAGACGTTAAACTGAGGGCCCATCTGCTTTCTCAGGTGGATGTGAAAGATCCCATAGCACTATTTTGAAGAAAAGCAGGGGAGTCATCACAAAAACACATTATCACATTGCTGTCATTATCACACTACTGTTTGTGGGGGTTTGCTGTGTGCATACTGACTGCCACATTTTCTATATTACAACAGTGGCTACACTTCACTAAGTACTTCATTGGCTGTAAAGTGCTATATAAATGCAAGTCTTTTTATTGCGACTTTGCTGGAATAGAAGAAGCTCATTGATTTAGTCCTGATGGACTATATCCGGGTAAAGTTGGCATCCACTATGACCCCAGGCACCAATTTGACTGACAAGGAATAGACTCCAGAGCAGGAGTGGAAGCAAGTGCTTTCGGTCTGATTCGCTTTCATAGCAATGCTGATCTCAGCCAGCAGTGCAGAGGGATGTTAAAATTGGCCTCAGAGCCCTGGACTACAGAATGAATGTTAGGTGAGCCAGATTGAACTCGACTGTGATGCCTTCAACAGTTGAACAGCCTCCTTGCACATGCTATTTTGGCGTTCATGTGAAGAATAGTAACTTGGGTCAGGCACTGAGGGCTTTTGGCATTGCAGAACTGTGCCCAATTAGAGTCAGCTCTTTCAGTAGAGAAACTGGGAATTTTTAAGAAGGAAAATATTATATGCTAAGTTTAGAATTGCAAGAGGCCCTGCCTTCTAGAGTTTGCATGATGCCTTAACCCCAGAGGAATTAAAGCCAGTCCTGGCCTTTTGCCTCATCCCAAATGATTGATAGCCTGCTTTTATTTTCTGCCTATGGACAGCTCTCTCTGGTTCTTGGTGATGATTGTGGGACCTCTCAGGAAAATAGTCTCATGGGACCCAGGAAGAAAATCATGAGGCGAAGTAAAATAATCCTCATCTGAGGGAAACTTTACTGCTTCCTATTTTGAATAAGACAGCTAATTCGCGACAGAAGGGAATATTGAAATTCATTGCTTCATCCTTGTTGTATATAAATAAAATTAAAGTCATTGCTGTTTAAGTAAAACAGTTCATGCTTTTATTTCCTTTTAATTTGGCCCAGCACTTCTACTTCCCTCTACTTAATAACACAGCATAGCATGGCTTCCTGTATAATACATTAAGCTTGACAGATTCCACTTGAGTCACCTCCATTTGCTGTCATTTCTTGTTAATTTTTCTTCACTCATAGTTTGATTTGCACGCATCCCATAGCATGAAAAGGCCATTTGATTGTAAATGTGTTTTAACTGGCTATTTCTCGCCTCCTGTTTCCTATTGTTTCCTTTGTGGCCTGGAACCCACACTCCTCTACCTTCCAACCCTGCTGTCAGAGTCGATTTGTATGGGCTATTGTTTGCCACTGAGGCAAGAATCAAGGTGGCAGTGCGAGCAAGATTTTTTTTGTGGTTAAGGTGTCTATCAACGGTGTCCTGGGTCATTGCTTCTCCTGTAATGTTTATCTAATGAATCTTGCCACTTCCTCTCTCTTTGTTGCTCAAGCACTTTGTTCTTTATCATGGCAAATTAATGACAATATAAAGAACTGAAATTTCAGCCAAACCCTGATAAGATTACCTTTCATCCTCAGCAGAACATAATGTTTTATAAGACTTGGAAACCTGCAACTTTTCCTGTCAGAGCATGTGAATTTGGGGGTAAAAAAGCATAAATTTAAGCAAAGTAAGTTTAAAAAGTGTCCACAAAGGCCTAGCTTTGTGAACCAGGTTTGGCAATACACTGGATTTACGGTGCAAACCTGAACTGGCATGAGACTTTCCCCTCCGGCTCTTTAGATCAGATCGGGTCCTGACTGAAATATCCTCTCCCTCACCAAGACTGCAAAATTTCCACTTCTGTAAGATTGCCTGCCTCAGCCCATGTACTGCTGAAACTCTCACCCATGTCTTTGTCAACTTCAGACCCAACTTTTCTCCACCCTTCACAATTCTCAGCTCATCGAAATCTCTACCGATGGTATACTGTCCCACACCAAGTTCCACTCACCATCACCTCCCCACCACCCCTTCATGGTCATATCTTGATCACCTCCTCCAGTTTTACAACACCCCAAACCTACTTCAAGAACTCTACGTTCTTCTGACCCTGGCATGCATGTGTGCACCATTGGTGCCTCAGCTATCTAGGCCCTTTTTTTGTTAAACCTCTCTGCTCCTTCTTTAAAGCCCTCCTTAAAATCTACCTCTTTAACTTCTTTCCTCAGCCTTTGAAAATTCCTGTCCCACTCTTCAACCTCTTGTTTCCATCCACTCACTACTCTTTACCACTTCAGGCAATTCTTTTAAATTACCCACCTTATTTTTTCATCTTGGACAAAATTCCTAGCCTTGCTTCCATTGAACTCTTCTCATTCCCAGGTCACTGCTGCTGCTCTAAGCCTGAAATTATTAATTTTCCAACTTCAGCCTCTGCCCCATGGTCTCTTCCCACTCTTAGGCCCCAATGTTTACATGGAGGTGGGGATTGAACAGGGTGCAAGGTTTGGGTTTCCCTCGGGCGCAGTCGAATTTAACGGCAGGACCTGATAACCATTGTTGGAATTCATTTCCCAGCCACAACGAGCCAGATTGGGATGTTCTGCTCTTCTCTCCGATGGCAGATTTCCAGCATCTGCAGTATTTTGCTTTTGATTGAGAGCTGTATGGCATTGGGTGGGAAGGCCTTGGGCACCAGGTCGCAGCTGGGGAGTGTAAAGGAGGATGGGATAGTTTGGGGATCGTGGAGGGAGGGTGAAATTAATGCGGGGGTGGGGGGGGACGCACCCTAGAAAGATAAGGGGAGATGGGGGAAAATTGCAGGGGACCCATGGAGGAGACCAGAGAGGGGCTATGCAGAAGATTGCATGGGGGTTGTGACAGACATGGAGTGAGGCTATGGAGAAGACCAGAGGCTGGGGAGGACATGGAGGTGGGGGGAGGAGATTGCAGGTCATGGAGGCGCATTATAGTTCGAGGTGGCAAAGTCACGTTGACTTGATTTCAATAGGGAAATATGATCATCAGTTGCAACATTCTTACTTTGCCAGTACTAGTTCATATACTTTTTCTCCGCCAGGCCCGTCACACACGCAGCTGGTATCCACGGACCTCGCAGCTGACAAATCTGAGGAGCTGATTCCTTTTGAGGGTCACCGTCACAGATCATGCAACAGCTCAGATACTCGCACTTCGGCTAGTTGGATTTTCACCTGGTGACTCACACTTTACAAGAGAGCAAGGTCAGATGGTAATAGGAGGGACAGCTGTGGAGAGTCTGCGTCGGAGGGCACAGACCTTTCCAAGCTCTGCTCAGCTGGACACAATGCTGTACCCCAGGGGCTATCGATAAAAAGGAGAATCTTAGAGCAACAGAAGAGAATGTGTAATGTAGTGACAGTCCTTCCAAGCACACTAACCACTGTTGCAGGGCACTTTTTTTATTCTTTCGTGGAATGTGGGCATTGCTGTTGAGACCAGCATTTGTTGCCCATCCTGAATTGGCCTTGACAACTGAGTGACTTGCTAGTCCATTTCAGAAGCCAGTTCAGAGTCAACTACATTGCTGTGGGTCTGGAGTCACATGTAGGCCCGACCAGGTAAGGACAGCAGATTTCCTTCCCTAAAGGGCATTAGTGAACCAGATGGGGTTTAACAACAATTGGTGATAGTTTCATATCACCATGACTGACTAGCTTTCAATTCCATTTTTTAAAATTAATTAATTGAACTGATTAATTAATTGAATTCAAATTCCACCAGCTACCAAGGTGGGATTTGAACCTGTCCCCCCACCACCCCCAGGGCATTAGCCTGGACCTCTTTCTGTCTCCAGCTCCGACTTATTCCACGTGGATTCCAACTGCAGTTTCACCCATCATGCTTTGAAACCACCCAGGATCACAGGTATCTCCGAGAAATACAACGTTCCTCGGACTGCTACTCTCGCCGCATCCTGAGATCCACACTCAGTGCTATGCGCCGCCACATGCACACACTGGACCTCTCTCTCCAGCAGCGCCGTCTCACCTTATCTCAAAGCTGTTCTACTCCACAGTTTCATCTCATCTTACATCTCATCGCATTAACAAAAAACTTTTTTTCTTCCTTTCAGGTGTTAAGGAACGCAAGCTCCAGCAGCTGATGGGGACTAATGCCCCTCCAGATCCTCCTTCCGCTTCACTTCCCTCTGACCCCACCCCTTCTGATCTGACCCCTTGCCGTGTATTCACTATACCCTCTGACCTCCCCCTCTCTGATGCTGAGCGTTCTGTACTCAGCAAAGGTCTCAGTTTTATCCCCTTACGCCCCCACCTCAATGAATTTCGCGCTCGGCATGACGTTGAGCTCTTCTTCCGTCGCCTCCGCCTCCGGGCTCACTTCTTCGACCAGGAGTCCTCCCCCCGACCAGCAGACCCATTCACCCGCCTCCAGAATTCTCCCTCTACCTGGACCCCTCCCCCTGGCCTCTTACCCGCTCTTGATCTCTTCATTGAAAACTGTCGGCGAGACATTGGTCGTCTCAATTTCTCTGCCCCCCTCACTCACTCTAACCTGTCCACCTCTGAACTTGAGGCACTCCGTTCTCTCAGGTCTAACCCCGACACGGTCATCAAACCTGCAGACAAGGGTGGTGCTGTTGTTGTATGGCGTACCGACCTCTACCTTGCAGAAGCTCAACGCCAACTCACGGACACTTCTTCCTACCTCCCTCTGGACCATGACCCCACCACCGAACATCAAGCCACCGTCCAAAGGACTGTCACTGACCTCATCTCCTCTGGAGATCTTCCCTCTACAGCTTCCAACCTCATAGTCCCACAACCCCGGACAGCCCGCTTCTACCTCCTTCCCAGAATCCACAAACGGGACTGTCCCGGCAGACCCATTGTGTCAGCCTGCTCCTGCCCCACTGAACTTATTTCTTCCTATCTAGACTCTATCTTTTTTCCGCTGGTCCAGTCTCTTCCCACCTACATCCGTGACTCTTCTGACGCCCTACGTCATTTTGACAATTTCCAGTTTCCTGGACCCAACAGCCTCCTCTTCACTATGGACGTCCAATCGCTCTACACCTCCATCCCCCACCAGGACGGTTTGAGGGCTCTCCGCTTCTTCCTTGAACAGAGGCCCAACCAGTCCCCATCCACCACCACCCTCCTCCGCCTGGCTGAACTTGTTCTCACATTGAACAACTTCTCCTTCAACTCCGCTCACTTCCTTCAAGTAAAAGGTGTCGCTATGGGTACCCGCATGGGTCCTAGTTATGCCTGTCTTTTTGTGGGATATGTCGAGCATTCTTTGTTCCAGTCCTACTCAGGCCCCCTCCCCCAACTCTTTTTCCGGTACATTGATGACTGTATCGGTGCCGTTTCCTGCTCCCGCCCCAAACTAGAAAACTTTATCAACTTTGCTTCCAGTTTCCACCCTTCTCTCACCTTTACATGGTCCATCTCTGACACTTCCCTTCCCTTCCTTGACTTCTCTGTCTCCATCTCTGGGGATAGGTTGTCTACCAACATCCATTATAAGCCCACCGACTCCCACAGCTACCTCGACTACACTTCTTCACACCCTACCTCCTGTAAGGACTCCATTCCATTCTCCCAGTTTCTCCGTCTCCGACGCATCTGCTCTGATGATGCTACCTTCCATGACGGTGCTTCTGATATGACCGCCTTTTTCCTCAACCGAGGATTTCCCCCCACTGTGGTTGACAGGGCCCTCAACCGTGTCCGACATGTCTGTTACAACCCCCATGCACCTCTAGCCTCACCCCTTCCCCTCCCTCCCAGAACCATGACAGGGTTCCCCTTGTCCTCACTTTTCATCCCACCAGCCTCCATATCCAAAGGATCATCCTCCGCCATTTTCGCCACCTCCAGCGTGATGCCACTACTAGTCGCATCTTCCCCTCCCTTCCCCTGTCAGCATTCCGAAGGGATCGTTCCCTCTGCGACACCCTGGTCCACTCCTCCATTATCCCCACCACTTCGTCCCCATCTCAGGGCACCTTCCCCTGCAATCGCAAGAGGTGTAATACCTGCCCATTTACCTCCTCTCTCCTCACTATCCCAGGCCCCAAACACTCCTTTCAGGTGAAGCAGCGATTTACTTGTACTTCTTTCAATGTAGTATACTGTATTCGCTGCTCACAGTGTGGTCTCCTCTACATTGGGGAGACTAAGCGCAGACTGGGTGACCGCTTTGCGGAACATCTCCGCTCAGTACGCAAGCAGGACCCTGAGCTTCCGGTTGCTTGCCATTTCAACACTCCCCCCTGCTCTCATGCTCACATCTCTGTCCTGGGATTGCTGCAGTGTTCCAGTGAACATCAACGCAAGCTCGAGGAACAGCATCTCATCTACCGATTAGGCACACTACAGCCTGCCGAACTGAACATTGAGTTCAATAATTTCAGAGCATGACAGCCCCCCATTTTGCTTTCATTTTTAGTTATTTTTTCTTCCTTGTTTTTACATTCTTTTTTACATTTTTTACAATATTTTTTTGCATTTATTTCATTTCATTTTAGTTTGTTCAGTTTGCTTACCCACTGTTTTTTTTCAGGTTTGCACTTGCTGCTGTTCAATATTCAGTGTATTAACACCTAATCTGTACTAATGCTTTGTCTTTCAACACACCATTAACATGCTGTTTGCCTTCGCTCCGTGACCTTTTGGTCAGCTATGTGGCCTGGTCCAATCTACACCTTCTCCTTTGTTATCTCTTACCCCACCCCCACCTCACTTGCTTATAATCTGTGACTTTTCTAATATTTGTCAGTTCCGAAGAAGGGTCACTGACCCGAAACGTTAACTCTGCTTCTCTTTCCACAGATGCTGCCAGACCTGCTGAGTGATTCCAGCATTTCTTGTTTTTATCTCTGAATTACTAGTTCAGTGACATTACCACTATGTCACCGTCTTCCCTCATGCCACTGTCTCCCCCTGCAATGGTGTCTTCTTGCATGGATAGAGTGGTCAACTCCATGGACTATCAAACATGGCAATCAAATGAGTCCATGCATTCCTGGATCATGGCTGTGCACACTCTGGATGCCAGCATGTCTGTTGCCTCAAACAGGATAACCGATACCTTAGCTTTGGCCTTACAGCACGTCACTTACAGCAGAGTGGTAGCAGCGACATGAGGCTGGGCCATGAGAGGGACGAATGGTGAAGGGGATATGGAAATAGGGATTTCCACTCAAACCATTTCTACTCCTCACCCCTTGCCCCCACTCCTTCAGTCAATGTCCACAATCACCGAGTCTGCCCCTGCACAAGTGTAGGAGGAGCAGTCATTGGCAGGCACCTCACAAGCTCCAAAAGCCAGAGGTCATTGGCCAAGTGTATCTCAGCAGTAAGGGCAGGGCTGTGAGCAGTCTGCCTCTATAATAATAGCAACAACAACTAGCAGTTATGTAGCAGCTTTAACGTGGTGGTGAGGTAGAGCTGGGTGTCGTCTGTGTAAATGTGGTTACATTTACAGATGACTTCGCTGAAGGGCCACATGTAGATGCGAAAAAGGAGGGCCAAGGACAGAGCCTTAGGAAACTCCAGAGGTAATGGTGCAGGGACAGGAAGAGGAACCGTTGCAGGTGATTCTCTAGCTATGGTTGGATAGATAAGAGTGGAACTAGGTGAGTGTAGTCCCACCCAACTGGGTGATGGAGGAGAGGTGTTGGAGGAGGATGGTGTGTTGAACTATGTTAAAGGCTGCAGACAGGTGGAAAAGGACAAGGAGAGAAAGTTTACAGTGGTCACAGTCACATTTTTGACTTTGATAAGAGCATCTGCCAAAGCCACACTGGTTGCACCACTAAGGAGTGATAGGAAAAGGCAGCGTAAATATTTATAGTTGCACAAGTTTATGACATATGGTTTTATAAGAAAATGTTGTGTTGTCAATTTTACGTTATTTAGTACAATCAACGAAATGTTATCAGTTTGCACCACTTTCCTGCCTTGCCCATTATTGGTATCTTGGTTCTTTCCTGGAACTCTATGCTTGAATCCCTCAAATCAGGTTTTTCCTGTCACAGTACAGAAATGGCTCTTATCAAAGTCACAAATGACATCCTATATGACTGTGACAAGGGTAAACATTCCCTCCTCGTTCTTCTCGACCTGTCTACAGCCTTTGACACAGCTGACCACATCATCCTTCTCCAATGCCTCTACACTGTCATCCAGCTGGATGGGACCGCCCTCAACTGGTTCCATTCTTATCTATCTAATCGTAGCCAGAGTATCGCTGGCAATGCTTTCTCTTCCAGCTCCTACATCGTTACCTCTGGTGTCCCCCAAGGATCTATCCTTGGCCCCTTCCTGTCCTCCTATTTCTCATCTACGGGCTGCCCCCCTCGCTGACATCATCCGTAAGCAGAGCATTAGTTTACACATGTATGCTGATGACACCAGTTCTACCTCACCACCACCGCTTTTGATTCCTTCACTGTTGCTAAATTATCATACTGTGTATCCGACACCCAGTACTGGATGAATAGAAATTTCCTCCAGTTAAATATGGGGAAAACTGAAGCCTTTGTTTTCAGTCCCCACTCCAAACTCCATTTCCTAGTTACCGATTCCATCCTTCTCCCTGGCAACAGTCTGAGATTAAGCCAGTCAGTTCGCAACCTTGGTATCACATTTGACCCCGAGATGAGCTTCTGACCTCATATTTGTGTCATCAGTAAGACTGCCAATTTCTACCTCTGTAACATCGACCGACTTCGCCCTGTCTCAGCTCATCTGCTGTTGAATCCCTCATTCATGCCTTCATTGCCTCTAGACTTGACTATTCCAATGCACTTCTGGACGGACTTCCACATTCTACCCTCCGTAAACTTGAGGTCATCCAGAACTCTGCTGCCCATGTCTGCATTCCTAATTTTTAATCACTCCACCATTCGTGGCCACGCCTTTAGTAACCTAGGTCCTAAACTCTGGAATGCCCTCCCTACACCTCTCTACCTTGCTTTCCTCCTTTAAGACATTCCTCCTGCAGGTCCAAACCTCGCTGCTGCAATGTTGTGCAAAGTGCAGCATTCAGCAACCATTCTGGACACCCTGGCTGGTGTGTACTGAAGAGCAGCTCCAGATGTCTCGGTACCTGAAGCACATCTTCAACATGCTCATGGCTTCTTTGCTAATACTGGTGGTCATATGGCATTCATATGACCATATGAAAGTGCTTTTGGGCTTCATTGTTAGGATTTCTGGTGGGTGTCATCAGCCAAATTTGAAGTGGATATTGCTTGTCTCTTAGCAGCTACTCCTGACATGTGCTTGCTGTTCCAAAGAGGTCGGGAAGCTTGGACTGCTGCAGGACGAAAGCATCATGGTGGCTACCTAGGAATCTCACACACTCCTGCTTACATATCTGTCTGTGATTGATGGACTGAGAGTCCTTGCAGTTTATTAAAACTCTGAGTTGAGCTGAGGATGCACAGATTGCCACATGTGTGCAGTTGATGATGGCCTGCACCTGTGGAAAGCCAGCAAGCGTCACAAACCTGAGTGCTCGCGCAGTTTGATTGGCGTCATCGCAGACTAAGTTCACATAATTACCAGCCCTGGCAAATAAGCCATCAGTCACCTGTCTTATTCATTTGAGCGCCGCTGACTGGGAAATCCTGGATATGCGACTAACAGAAGCCTGGACGGATCCTGAGGCATAAAATGTTGAGGTGGTCACTTTTGATAGCTGTTGATAAAACATGGCCACCAGGTCCAGCAGTAAGCAGATCTTCTAGGAGACTGCCAATGTCTACCATCACCTGACATGACAACCTGAGCCTCTTAAAACACTGCTGTTCAGACATGTCAAGGAAACTCAGCCTCCTGCAAGTTGCACCTCTCTGCTGCTCATATCTCACTGACCAGCTGTGGGTCTCTGAACGGCAGGCTGCCGCTGCTGGTGTTGGTCATATTGCACCTCGTCCAAGATCTGCTAGGGCAGCCAAGTTGTCACCCATCCTGATGTGATTTAGAAAACTCCAAAGTGTAGAAAGTAAGCACTCAGCAAAAGTACTATGAAAAAATCCTTTCCCACCAGTAGGCAAGAAAACTGTTGTGAGTAATAACTATTGATTGATATATTTCCATGAGTTTTAATCAGCCCCCTCAATTGCCTGTGTTCTTGCTTTGCTTTCAACGGTGAGTTTCAGGAAGCCTGGGAAATCTGTGAATGCGACGTTAAACTTAAAACTGTTTTGAAATATCACTCTAATTGAGTGATTAGCATATGTTAACCATCAATTCGCCTCTCCCGAGCATGTCGTGTGCAACCAGCCTAACATGCTTGACTTAGGTTACAGCCGGCTTCCTGACGGGCTCGTATTTTTGCCGAATTTAACCCCCACCTGCACTCAAACCTGTGCGCTCCTCCAGGTTATAATATTTAAATGAAGGACTTGAGTCCTGAGAGTGGGTTGGTTGCTCGTTCCTCCATCCCACCTCCGTTCAAACGGGAAGTGTGCAGGTTCAAGGCAGGTTTCGTTCGGGTTTGAAATTTTAAAAATTCTAACTTCCCATCTGACCCAAACCCACCCATTTTGGGGGGGTTTAAAATAATCCCCTGAAGTCTCCCATTCCCAATCCAATCACCAGCCTTAACCCCTGTCACCTCCATCCATTTAATCCAGTCTCTTATATCTTGGCGGAGCCTCAGTCCCATATCCTGTTGATTATTTACCCATCTCAAGCCTCGTGTTACACCAAACCGTGGTGACAGACCACCCAAAATGCTAGATGCTTGCGAAGAGATTGTGGGAAAAGCTAGGTACAGTGTTGCATCAGCATCATCTTTGGAAAGAACTACAAATCCACAGGAAGAGGTAAGCATAAAATATCTTTTATAATCATACAAATACTTCAAATTCTCTGGAAAGTAAGGCAAAAACATTTATTTAAAGTATTTTATAATGTAAATAACTGAAACTAACAGGTTATGGAGAGGGAAATTTGTTAAGTAGCAGGGAAACTATTATCAATGTATCTGAGAGGCTCTCATCTTACAAGACCATCCGGTTGTGTTATTCATAAGATTGGGGTGAAAGGGGCAATATTTCATTTCACATCAGCCTAAGGCCTGAAAATGCACACAGTTCATGTGCCAATTCATACAGTGCCACATAATAGGCTTTCCAGCAAAGTTGAAGCCAATAGAATAAAAGAAACAGTGGCAGCATGTATATGAAGCTGGCTGAGTGACAGGGAACAGAGAATAGTAGTGAATGTTTGTTGTTCAGACTGGAGGAAGGTATACAGTGGGGTTCTCCAGGGCTCAGTACTAGGACCAGTGCTTTTCTTGATATATATTAATGACCAAGACTTGGGTGTACAAGGCACAATTTCAAAATTTGCAGATAACACAAAACTTGGAAGTATAGTGAACTATGAGGAGGATAGTGACAGACTACAAGAGAACATAGACTGGCTGTTGGAATAAACATGTGGCCAATTAAATTTAATGCACAGAAGTTTGAAGTGATACATTTTGGTAGGAAGAACGAATAAAGGCAATATAAAATAAAGGATATAATTCTAAAGTGGGGGGGGGGGGGGGGGTGCAGGAATCGAGAGACATGGGGGTATATGTGCACCAGTTGCTGAAGATGACAGGGCGATTTGATAAAGTTGTTAGAAAGGCATCCGGGATCCTGGGCTTCATAAATAGAGGCATAGAGTACAAAAGCAAGGAAATTATAATGAACCTTTATGAAACACTGGTTTGGCCTCAATTGGAGAATTGCCCCTTCTTTTAATTCTTTCATAGGATGTGGCTATCACTGGCAAGGCCCGTATTTGTTGCCCATCCTCACTTGCCCTTGACAACTGAGTGGCTTGCTAGGACATTTCAGAGAGCAGTTAAGAGTCAACCACATTTCTGGGCACCACACTTTAGGGAGGATGTGAAGGCTTCAGAGTGGATGCAGAAAAGATTTATGAGAATGGTTCCATGGATGAGGGACTTCAGTTATGTGGATAAATTGGAGAAACTGGGGTTGTTCTCTTTAAAGAAGAGAAGATTGAGAGGAGATTTGATAGAGGTGTTCAAAATCATGAGGGTTCTAGACAGAGTAGATAAAATTAAACTGTTACCATTGGCAGAAGGGTTGAGAACCAGAGGACAAAGACTTAAGTTGATTGGCAAAAGAATCAATGGTGACGTGAGGAAAAACTTTTTTACGCAGTGAGTGGTTAGGATCTGGAATGAAGTGCCTGAGAGTGTGATGGAGGCAAATTCAGTCGTGACTTTCAAAAGGGAATTAGATAAGCACCTGAAAGGAATAAATTTGCATGGCTATGGGGAAAGGGCGGGAAGTGGGACTAGCTGAGTTGCTCTTGTAGAGAGCCGACACAGACACAACGGGCTGAATGGCCTCCTTCTGTGCTGTAACCATTCTATGATTCTATCATAAAAGCAGATTGGTGGGAGGGTGGATGGGGAGAGAGACTGAGATCAGGATGACTAAGTGACTCCAGCTAAAATACCTGAGTTTAGTATCAAAGTACCTCACAATCGCATCCGCCCCCAATCCCCAGCTCCCGTGCAAACATCCATTCCCTTCAGTGACACAATTCAACACTCGATGCACTTTTACTCAAACTCATTCTTTTGCAGCACCTTGGAAATGAAGTTCCAAGTTTGTTATCACCTATTTCCTGATTTGTTTCCTCCTTGATGCTACCCTGCATTCTGAACTTTGATCTTTGGATTCAAAAATATTAGGAGATCGATATCTTTAGGAGAGAGAAAACTTTCACCCCTCGTACTGAACTGCAAGAAGTAAGGAGATTTTTTAAAAATGTGTTCCAGTGGCAAGGTTCCCTGTCACTGATGTGTCCTGGGAAAATTGCCCTTCAATAGTTTATTATTTTAACCCAGTGCCACATAGTCCTTTACAGGAAGAACAAATGTAACACAAGTGTACATTCGGAGAATACTTGGCATCAGGTGGCAGGACTATATCTCCAACACAGAAGTCCTTGAAGCGGCCAACACCCCCAGCTTATACACACTACTGAGTCAGCGGCGCTTGAGATGGCTTGGCCATGTGAGCCGCATGGAAGATGGCAGGATCCCCAAAGACACATTGTACAGCGAGCTCGCCACTGGTATCAGACCCACCGGCCGTCCATGTCTCCGTTATAAAGACGTCTGCAAACGCGACATGAAATCGTGTGACATTGATCACAAGTCGTGGGAGTCAGTTGCCAACATTCGCCAGAGCTGGCGGGCAGCCATAAAGACAGGGCTAAATTGTGGCGAGTCGAAGAGACTTAGTAGTTGGCAGGAAAAAAGACAGAGGCGCAAGGGGAGAGCCAACTGTGCAACAGCCCCAACAAACAAATTTCTCTGCAGCACCTGTGGAAGAGCCTGTCACTCCAGAATTGGCCTTTATAGCCACTCCAGGCGCTGCTTCACAAACCACTGACCACCTCCAGGCGCATATCCATTGTCTCTCGAGATAAGGAGGCCCAAAAGAGTGCCACATAGTCCTTTACAGGAAGAACAAATGTAACACAAGTGTACATTTTTGTGAGGCAACTGTTTAAAATTTGCTTAAATGTGTTTACTTTTTGCAGTTTATATTCATGGAGAACAAAATTTACAATTATGGAAGTTAGTAATTCATAACATTTAGCATTTTCCTAAACAGTAAGGCTGGATGGCAACAGAATTCATTTCATATGAATCATTTTAGTTCATCCTGAGAAGTGATAAATGCAAGTATTTTTTCTTTATGTAGCACCTTTCACAACCTCTGGACAATGCAAAGCACTTTACAGGAAATCAAGTACTTTTGAAGCGTAGTCACTGTTGGAATGTAGAAAACATTGCAGCCAATTTATGCACAGCAAGCTCCCTCAAACAACATTGTGATAATGGCCAGATAATCTGTTTTAGTGATGTGTGTCGAGAGATAAATATTGGACAGGAAATAAAGGAGAATTCCCCTCTCTCCCTTTGAAATAGTACTTGGTATCTTTTACGTTCACCTGAGAGGGCAGATGGGCCTTGGATTAATGTCTCACTTAAAAGACACATCTCTGATGTGTTACAACTGAGGTGGGAGGAGGGCACAGTCTTTTCCAGTTCCACTTCTCCACACGACACAACATATATTTAAATGTTTACCCAGTTACTGATACAGTCAATCATAGACTCTACTCTTTATCCCACAATAAAATACACCAACCAGGTTTCTTTAATAAACAACAAAATTACCAGTTTATTATAAGACAAGACACAACCAGTAACAAAGCAAAGCATTAATGCACAGAGTGAAATATGAAAGTTCCCTTTTACCCTAGCCCCTCACACACACCAAAAAAGTAGAGATTTTCTCTTTAGATCTCTGTTACAAAAAAAGGATAAAAAAAGAATACTTTGGCCAAAACTTGCTAATTATTGAAGAAAAAAGAGAAGATATGGAAAGATGTCCGTTGTGCCTTTATGGTTTGGCGTCCCAAATACGTGCAGATGGCTGTCACTGGGATCCTTCTAGAACAGTTCTTTTCAGGCGATGTTGAAGGTCAGTTTGGCAGGCTTTCCTGGAGAAATGTGACAACAGGGGTTTCTGGCAGGCTTTTCAGGAGAAATGCAGCATTAGTTTCTCTATCTCTTACACTTGATTCTCGGGCAGTTCTCAAAGAGATGGAAGAGGGTGCTGATGGTGACTGTTCTATTGGCTGGTTTTCTCCAACTGCCTTCAAAACAGTTCACACCACAACACATTGTCCAAAGTGAAACCAAAAACAGCATCTCAAGAGTCAAGCCTCCTGACCTCTATAAATCTTGACCTGTCACTTCTCTGTAAACATCTCCCCCAAATCAAAAAGGCCCTGCTGGGTATTTATCTGAAGACTTCCAGTAAATGTTGTTTTCAAACAAGACCTCTCAATGTCCTCTCAATGACCCCAGTGAAAAAAAAACATCCATGGACTTTTCCTGTTTTCCCAAATAAAACAATGTCCACAATTCTAAAATACATAAGTCCTCAAAAAAAAACCTAACAAAAAATATAGAAGCAGTGTCATAACAGATGGCGTAGCATTTCCTTAGTACTTTTCACAACTACCAGACATCCCAAAGCACTTTACAGCCAATGGGATACTTTTGACATGTTATATGGGCCAGGATACCAGGAATATTTCCTCAACTCTTGTTCAAAATTGTGCCTTGGGATGCTTTCTGTCCACCTGAGAGGGCAGGCAGGACCTCGGTGTTCAACATCTTATCCAAAAGACAGCACTTCAACAGTGCAGCACTCCCTCAGTACTGCACTGGAGAATCAACCTCGGTGTGTGGTTGGAACACCTGGAGTGGAACTTGAACCCACAACCTTTTGGCTTAGAGGTGAGCACTCTACCAACCTAACACTGCACAGAAATGCCAGTATAGATTAGTGATAAGACATTATTTAAATGCGAGTTCCTTCTTTTATTATGTAACTCTACTTCAATTATCAATTCTATCATTGATTGTACATGTTATTTTTCGTCAAAACAGAAAAATATGTCAAAAAACAAATATATTCTTGGCAGGTGAGCCCATTATATTCCTGGTATAGCATTATAAGGGTAAAAATTACTGTCACCAGTATTATCAATGAACATTTCATTTGCTTGTATCAAATTCCTCTGTCTACTATTTTAATGAAGGTGTTTACCCAGACTTAGTATCCCTGTTAAAATAACAGATATTTGATCCACATGCATTAAGCAATCATACAACTATTTTTCCGACAGTAATTACTACCCTATCATGTTAAATGTCCCCCTTTCAGTCATATGATGAGGCACAAAAATCTTTGGTGGACAAGTGATGGTAACCAACAACAGTACCTGAATGCAGTGACATTCCATGAAAGTTGCAGAAAGGCAACCAAAACTAAATTGTGTTACATTTTTTTTAAAGTGCTGGGAACGTGTTTAGAACTTGAATACGATTTCTGGCTTTCTCGACTGAATAAAGGGCTTAAACATTTGTTTTTGAAACCCTCAGTCTTGTAGCACACTTCCAGTTGTTATTAAGCTCTGTGCAGTAATAAATGGATTCCACAGTAAATGGCCCAAACATCAAGAGGGGGGCAAACACAGGCAGACAGCAACCTGCAGTTGTTTTGTGGAACTGAATTTAGGAATCTAGATCAGAAATGCTTGAAGGAACCTAATTTCAAAATTGGAATGAGGTCCGTGCTCCTTTCAGGAGGACTAAAGACAGGCCCAACCAATTTAACAGTGACTCGAGCCCCAGGCAGATCAGACCGCTGCCTCACTCAATAAGTTATTGTGCCTATTTTGCACCTTTAACATGGTGCAATGATGTTGGATTTATACCCCCGTATTTTATTTTCTATGCAATTCTGCAGTGAGTCACTCACCTCCTGACTCTCCAAAGCCTACTGTCTACAAGACACAAGACACAAGTCAGAAGTGTGATGGAATACTCCCCACTTGCCTGGACAAGTGCAGCTGCAAAAACACTCAAAAAGTTTGATACACTCTAGGACAAAGCAGCCCACATGATCTGCACCCCATCCACTACCTTAAACATTCACATCCCCCACCACCAGCACACAGGGGCAGCATCTACAAAACGCACTGCAACGACTCACCAAGGCTTCTTCAACAGCAACTTTACCACCTCAAAGGACAAGGGCAGCAGATGCATGGGAACACCACCACCTGCAAATTCCCCTCCAAGCCACACACCATCCTGACTTGGAACTATATTGCCGTTCCTTCACTGTCGCTGGGTCAAAATCCTGGAACTCCCTTCCTAACAGCACTGTGGGTGTACCTACCCCACATGGACTGCAGCAGTTCAAGAAGGCAGCTCACCACCACCTTCTCAAGGGCAATTAGGGATGGGATACGTCTTTCCAGTGACTCTCACATCCTGTGAATGAATAAAAAAATTAATTGACAATCATTTTTTTAAATCATTTTATCTCCTTTACTTACTGAGATTTCTTGTTGATGTGCAACTTTAGCCATAGGTGAATTAGCACATGGTCAATTTGAGAATGGCTTGAAAGAAATCCCTAATTACTGGTTCAAGTATTTCCATTCATTCTTTCTAATATAATTTGTCAAACACAGACTATATTTTGGATGTAAAAAGTCGATGCAGTGTTTCGTTAGGCTCAATGAAAAAATATAGAAGCAGTGTATTTGACTGTATTCTGAAACTTGTTATGGATTAAAACCACAGTATTATCTTACAATGAAAATATTGCCACTCTGGCTAATACCCAACTTTAATGATGTGTTTTGACTTTAATTAGGAGTGAGCCCAATTCAAAGTCCAGACATCGGGACACATTGTTTTCCAAAGATGCAGTCAGTTGTTCAGTGGACTTAAGGAACATGATCCGCTTGTAAAACAAAAGTGATAAGGATTGCTGCCTTTTAGAATTGGAAGGGTTGATTTTAACCTGACCCCCATGCTGGATAATTAAAAATGAGCAGGTTACTTACCTAGACAGATTCCACCCATTTCCAATACACCATTTCAATTGGAGGAGGATGAGGAAATTGGGGTCCTATTGCATCAATAGGGCCATCGGGGTCCAAGCAAGAAAGCAGCTGTGGATTTCACATTGGCAGAAGCTGTTCTGCATCTGGGCTAAAGACAGAAATGGCCACTCTGGTGAGTCTAAAATATTTCTTTGTGGAATCTGGACAAGTCAAGGTGATTTCCCAGGTGCTACAAATAAAGTCACGACCTCCCCTGCCTCAGACATCTCCCTCTCAACCCCACCCCACTCACACTTCACCCCCCCCTCAACCCCACCACCCTCACCCCCCCTCCCCTCACACAACAGCCCCCTCACATCTACTCCCCTTCCCTTTACACACCACCCCTCTCCACTCACACCCCCCTCACACTTCACACACCCCCACCTCACATCCCACCCACCCTCCCCTCGCACCCCTCACCCTCCCCTCATACCTCACTCCCCTCCCTTCACATCCCACCCTCCCTCCCCTCGCACCCCTCTCACCCTCCCCTCACACCTCACCCCCCTTCCCTTCACCTCCCCTCCCCTTTCCCTCACACCCATCCCCTCTCCCCTCACACCCCAAACCCCTTCCCCTCACACCTCACACCCCCCTCACACATCACACACCCCCACCTCACACCCCACCCTACACTCCACCCCACCCTCCTCACAACACCCCACATCCCCCTGCCCCCCACATCCCGCCTCACACCCACCTCCTCGCACCTCACCCCCTCTCACCCCACCCCAGCGCTTCACACCCCCTCCCCCTGACACTTCACACCCACACACATCCCCCTCACACCCTACCCCCCTCACATCCCTCGCACCCCACCCCCTCACATCCCACCCCTCCCTCGCTCCCCACCCTCCCTCTCACACCCCACCCTCCCCCACGCACTCCAACCTTGACCCTCGCACCTTACCCTCGACCCTAACTCCTCTCTCGCATGTTCAGCCGTTGCTCAAAGTATCAAAGCCCAGGTTCACTTTTCAAAAACCTCCCACTGCTCCTTGCAGCCGCAATGCCCCTCCCCTTTAAAAGAAGCAAGCAGTCCTTAAATATTGCTAGTCACATGCGATATTGGGCATCCTGCTGATGTATGCAGCCAATGAACAGTGCATGTAGGACTGGCTCCAAGCAGAAATTATTTAAAACAGCAGGCAGTAGCAATTTAATGTGCTGCCTGCAAAGCAATGATGGTCATGGGTTAATCGGACACTGCAACTCACATGCCCATTTTCGCATGTTAACCAATTTAACCCCTTAGTGTTTGGATTTCAGACGTTAATAATTGTGATTCTGTTTGTTAACAAAATGAACCTCTATCTCACCAGATATCTTAGCAGCACAAATATATTTGTATAGCTTTCCCCTGTTCTATATTTCTAGTGAAATTGCAAACTTATTGTGCATTAGGAATCAGGACATCCCAGTCTTTAACATTTACAGGAAGTACAGAACGCACCAAGGCTGGGGGTGGTGGGGAGTTGGGTTGTCTTTTAGGTGAATAATTGGCGAGAAGATGGTTAGCTGCCAGCGACTTTGGCAGGCACATGGCGGGTTACCAGATCAGCGTTGAGATGGAACCCGCCAACCTGACGCCTGAATATCAGGCTGGGGAGTCTGCCAGAAAACTAAATTGCAGAGGTTAGGGGGTTGCAATTGTGGAGGGTGGAGTCCCTGGGCTGCAGCAGCCCAGATTAGTTTGTGGGCATCAGAGGAGCATTCCTGCTCTTCCACATCCAACAAAGTAGTTCGACATTTATCTTTGGTGGATCTTATGCAGCTCAGCATTGGGCCAGTTGCAATGTAGAACTCTCCAGTACTTTTGAACAGCCCTGGGGAATGAAGGTCAAGATTGGGATGTACTTGGAGCCCGTGCTGTTGACTTGTAATATAGTTACTAAATGGACCCAACCTACTACAGCACATTGCACCTTAATCCTTGTTCCCATGCTTTTTGAGTGAGATGTTCTCACAAGAATGTTTCAGTGGAACATTATGCATGTGACATCTTTCCCACCCATGGACACTGACCACTTGACATGCCCTGCATTTCCTTTTTCAAATCAGCACAGCCCCTCTACTTTGAAGTGCAGTTGAGGCTTCGGGAGCTGAGCTGACACTTAGGTTACAGCTTTTGAATTCTTATCGCTGTCAGTGGCCTTTCATTTGCTCACAAAGGTGAAGGGCAGTGGCACTTCTCGTGATGACGAATATGTGCACAATGTGACCTTTTGGCCTTCCGAAAAAGTCACAAACTCCAAATGGACTTGCTCAGATAATAATAACTTCTCTAATCTGAGGGAATCTGTTTTAAATTCTCCAGCAAATTATGTCTGCTTTTGTTCCGCAGCTGGTGATTGTATTGAATCTTAAATTAATTTTATTTACAGCAGCCAATGCTAATTAATGCCACGGACATCATTTTTTATGACATGTTGCATTTTGCAATTCATAGTTAATTGAATGGTGGTGATTACCAATGGTTAAATATCTAATAAGGGTGCACAGATATTGAATAAAGACGAAAGAAAACAATATTTAAGGGGGATGTGGTAGTTTGGCAGTGATTTTAATGCTCCAGTGGCACTGGCACTCAAAGGTCTGATGAGCACCATTATCCACCATAATGTGTCAGCTGTGACTCAGTTGATAGCACTCTTATCTCTGGGTGAGAAGATTTTGGGTTCAAGTCCCACTCCAGGCACTGAGCACAAAAATCAAAGCTGACACTCCAGCAGAGTACTAAAGGAGTGCTCTGCTGTTGGAGGTACTGTTTTATGGATGAGACATTAAACCGAGGCCCTGTCTGCCTCTCAGGTGGACATGAAAGATCCCATGTCGTTATTTTGAAGAAGAGCAGGGGGGTTATCCCTGATATACTGGCTACTATTCATCCCTCAGTCAACATCACAATAACAGATTATCTGGTCATTATCACATTCCTGTTTGTGCGAGCTTGCTGTGCACAAATTGCCTGCCACGTTTTCTACATTACAACTTTTCAAAAGTACTCCATTGGCTGTAAAGCACTTTGGGATGTCCTGTGATGGTGAAAGTCGCTAAATAAATGCAGGTCTTTCTTTATATAATGATCAATATACAATATTCTCCATCTGAATCAGTTATGATGTAAAA